>NW_024882461.1:272500-275962 GCF_019059575.1 Amphibalanus amphitrite | reverse complement strand
CTAATTAGGGCTTGTAAGGTTACCAGCGCCAGGTATGAGCTAGTTTTTGAACCAACAATGGGCTCGTCGTGGGGTTCAAATGTATAGCAATACGTTAGTTTTGACCTAGTTTGAGCTTCATTCGTTAAGTAGGAACCACGACTATGCCTTCTTGAACATCGTCACTAAACAAGCCGCCCTCGTTTTAACCTGTTTTTCGTTATTATTGTTACTAGGTCTTTGGTATACATACACAGCATTAACGAGGACCTGCTTCCAAAACAAGGCAGAAACGCTCCAGCTATTTTTGGGATGTGGTAAAAACTAACCGACACCTGGTAACTGTCATCTGACGAACACAAAACAAGCCAGGGGCTCGCAGCGTGTGTCAAAAGTAGGATGCAAAACTAGTCTGTACCCCCGACATTTAGCGTTGAGAATCATTTGACGAGGGGCTAGTCAATATTTTTTACAGTGTTCCTGATGCAGGTGGGTGTGACTATTCCCTTATGCACGTGCCACGTGCAAAACGAAGAGGTGTCAGTTTTGTAATAGTTGCAATATCTCGGTGACTACTTGGCCGATTGCGCTGAAAGTTGGCATGTAGGTAGGCACCCACTAGGCAATGCATATATCCATGTGCTAGAGTTGGGGTGCTGCTGCATGTACGCACGTGCAGGGGTCGTTTCCAGATCTCGAGAACGGCTGGACCGGTGGCGCTCAAATTTGGTACACGGTTAGGGACCAGTTAGTAGGGTGCCATGCACAAGTCAGTTGGGATCCATTTTGCACGTGCGCACGTGCAGGGTGCCGCTTCCAGATCTCGAGAATGGCTGTGCCGATTATGCTCAAATTTGGCACATTGCTAGGGACCGGCTAGTAGGGTGCAGTGCACAAGTTAGTTGGAGGTACCCCCTCGCAATTCCGCACGTGCAAGGCCCACCCTCTCGTTTGTTCTGTTGGTCGTCCAAAAGGTGTTTTACTGGTTTGTGTGCGTGTGCCTTTTTGAGCATATGTTAGTAAGTAGGTATTAGCGATAGGAAAACTAAGCAGAGAAGGTACAGTAAAGTAAATAAATCGATTGGAGTGTGCACAAAATAATGAATACGGGTATGCGGGGTATGACCATTTCACCTAGCATTTTAAAAGCAGGCACAGCCAATCTCTTTCAAACATCTTCCCCTTTTCTTCCACTTTTTTCTTTCTCCTCTCTCTCTTTCTCCATCCCTCTCTCTCTCTCTCTCTCTCTCTCTCTCTCTCTCTCTCTCTCTCTCTCTCTCTCTCTCTCTCTCACTTACTCCATTCATTTTCCTCCTTTCTCCTCTTTCTATTACTTTCTTCTCTGTAAGTGGATACACACGTAAGAAGGCCTAGGAATGACACGAAGGATGTCTGTCATCCTCAGGAGGTTATCTTCGAGATATGTGGGCGGTGGTCTCCTGCTTAGCTGAGCCTAACGACCACCACCCTACCCCAGACTTGGCAGCTGTGGCCACGTTAGACGCACAAACCCATTCCCCACCTCATTAACTGACGGCCCAGGGGCTGTGACGCATGGCTGACTCTCCTCCCCCTCCCCCTGCCATCTACCTTCAGCCGGATGATCCCCGAAACTTGTGCCAAAATAGCCAATTCTGAAGAAAGGCAACGGATGTGTACCGAGAAACTAACGTAATAGTCTAGAAATGGACGCTTATGTAGGTAATGGGATCGTAATAGGAATGGAATGATCATAATGCATGCAATGATGTTATGATATCAATTACATACCTATTGGGCGAACGGAAGTAACGTAAAGTAAAACACCAATGTATGTACACAGTTTAACCGTTTTGGTACCATGGGTTGGAATAGACCCTTCACGTTTTTCGTAAATTTCGCAGTAACGAATTACTAGGCCCATTGAATGTTCAGACTATCCTGTAAATACATTATCAGTCGGGGTAGGTATGTAAGTTCCAGTCACTGAGATTCATATCGGTGCACCTGCAGTTCGTTTTTCCGTGAAGCTCTATAGCTCTAGGCGTAGCAGCGTGTCGGTGCGTAGGAAACGAAAAGTCTGACAAGGATTAATTAAGTACCTCTGTAGCTACCTTATTTTATCCTGCACAAATCGTGACATGCAAATATAGCGATGGAGTTGAAGGGACCCTCCCACCTTCAAAAAAGTTAATGAATTGGAATAAAAGTGATGTCGCTCGGTTCAGAAAGAGCGAAAACGAATATCTACCAAATTTCATCGAAAATATTCGCCGGTTTTCAAGATATTAGTTTTTTACTTTTTGTTTACTTTTTGGGATCTCCGCTGTTCCTAGCGACTTTATTTGAAAGTGCGGCATTTGTTGCGCGCAAAGCAGCATATACCACCGCGTGCTACCAAACGTTTTAGTAAAAGATTTAAAAATTGTTAGATCTCCGCTGACGTCACAAATTCTAAGGGGGCATTCCAATGCATTATCCCTTAGAATCCGAAAACTGCAAGTTTGAAATTCCATATCTCCGAATTAAAGCATTTTTTGATGTTGTGAGTGCCCAAACCGGTGTTTTCAGGCCATGGCCACCAATTTGGCTATCTCAACTCAAAACTAATGTTAAGGTGGGATGGTCACCTTAAAGGTACAGCCCGCACTTTTTAACATCTACATATGAATTACTGAAACGTTATCACTGACTAGACTAAAGAAGTTTTAAGTGACCATTCCACCTTACATTAATTTTGAGTTGAGATTGCCAAATTGGGGGCCATGGCCTGCAAATACCGGTTTGGGCACTCAAAACATCGAAAAATGTTTTAATTCGGAGATATGGAATTTCAACCTTACAGTTTTCGGATTCTAAGGGGCTAATGCATTGGAATGCCCCCTTAGAATTTGTGACGTCAGCGGAGATCTAACGATTTTTAAATCTTAGACTAAAACCATCGTTAACACGTGGTGGCATACCCTGCTTTGCGTGCAACGTCTGCCGCACTTCAAAGCTGCCAAATTATCGCTTCCAAATAAGTCTCTAGGAACAGCGGAGATCCCAAAAAGTAAACAAAAGTAAAAGCCTAATATCTTGAAAACCAGTTAATATTTTTGGTGAAATTTAGTAGATATTCATTTTTGATCTTTCTGAACCAAGGGACATCAATTGTATGCCAATTCATTAACTTTTTTTGAAGGTGGGAGGCCGAGGGTCCCTTTAAAGATTTAGAAAAAGATAACTGATACAAAAACAAGTGAAAGATAGTAAGATCAGCAAAAAGAGTTTCACTTTATTTAAAGAAATAAAAACCCATCTAAGGTGGCAGAGCTTTATTGTGTTCTATTAAACAAAGCATAAAAACACCCTTATCAGCTCGCTTGCATCAATCGTACGCGCCTTTCGCATGCGATTGATGCGGGAAGGATTATAATGTATCTGAATAGGCTCTCGCGACTCGCGTGCAATTTCCTGACTGCGGAAAGAGTCTGTTTCAGCCTTTAGGTATTGTTCTCTGAT
>NW_024882461.1:0-267500 GCF_019059575.1 Amphibalanus amphitrite | reverse complement strand
CAACCGCAGCCATACCTGTCAGGAGGCCCATAAATGTCGAGCGCCCGTCGCGCTTCGAACCCGGACTGTCATAACCGGGAACGCGTGCTCTCACCACGCGGAGTCCAACGCTCTAACCAACTGAGCTACGGGACCGGCATCAATCGTGATTTGATGCACTCCTTGCAAGGTTAGATGCGTCACTTTTGCAATCTTGACCTTTCGTGACGTCATTTATGACGTCATCAAGGTCATATTAGTTTTTTCGTCAATAACTCTTGATCAAATTGAGGTAGCGAGTCGGGGAAGCCACCAATGCACGGTAGGCGATCGGGCCGGTCTAGCCTCGCGAAACCTCAAAGACACTTTTTTTCCGAAAATTGGAAATCAGCGCATACTAGTCGACAGAAAATTCATCAAAGATTACGATTAGTGCATTTGTATGGCTCAGGAGACATTTTTTCGTAGACAAAAGTATCGTTAAAGACAGCGTTCCGTAACACTTCATAAGGGGATAATCACAGCCGATTTTTACGCTCTTTGAATATTTTGCGGAACGATGAAATTGCTAGGTGTTGAGCATCCATTTTGCATGGAAAGTGAAATTTATATGTTTAGACGATTCCGCCATAGAAAGCAAGTAGACAAAATCAGTTCAAAATGTCTTATAATTAGGTTAACTTTTTATATTTTTCTCTACCACTAAACATTACGTTCACTGAATTAACCAAGCCCAGTAAAACAAGTTTTACGAGGATGAACTGAAAATAATGCTGTATCGCATGCACTAAGACACTATCTATTAGGGAAGCCAGTGAAAATTTGCAGCCACTTGCAGCCCTGGCATCCAGACACTTTTTTCTTCTAAGGGTTGGCCGTGACTTGGTGCACCTGAGCACAAGTGGTAAATGCCCCAAAGGGTGTTTTCGCGATAGCTCAAAACACCCAGGCAATAGAGAGCTGCAACCTGGCATACCTCTGACTTTTGATGCACGCTGGATCTTGTGACACCAACCGCACTTTCAAGTCAGGTCAGGTCACTGACCTATGACGTCATACATGAACCTCTGCACGATCCTCAGATGTCGCAACCTTGCAACGCTCTCAGTGCCAGAGTAACTTTCACAGGGAGGTGAGACTTGCAGGACTTATTATCCTTCAGAGGTCTTACAACTTGTATATCTCAGATTTTTCCTAAATGCCACATAAAGTCAGGTTGGTCACGTGACCTCACCTACAAGTCAATGGGGAAATATGAAAACTGTTATTTTGGCGCCAGGAATGATATTCAATTGTCTCAAGTACATGGAATCGTTACTTCATGCACTCCTTGCAAGATCTGATGCTGCATTTTTGCATTGTTGACCTTGCATGACGTCATTTATGACGTCACTAGGGTCATACGAGTTTTTCGTCAATAACTCCCGATCAAGTTGAGCTAGAGAGTCGACAAGGTCACCAATGGACTCCGGAAGACCTGCCGAATCAAATGATATGCGATATGACCTCCTTCGACCAACTTCGTGATTTGAAGACCTCTGACCTTACCTTGACTCGAGGTCAAGGTCAGGTTGACCTTACAGTGGCCTCACCTAAACAAAAGTATACCATTCGACGAGCCTGAGCAAGGCGAACACGACGATGTCAAAATCGTGGTTCTGCGGCCATTTTTTGCGAAGTTATTTACCAAAAACCAAACCCGCTGCTTAGGTCACGTTATGAAATGGGGCCTTGCCGGGCGAGATTTACGCTGTTTCATGATATGTATAAATTGGTAGGGCATAATCGTTTGAATAAAAAAATGGTTTGGAAACAATTTTCTACGGAGGTACACACCATTTAAATGTCCTACCCAGCTCATACCGTCATAAATTTCGACCTACCCTCAAAAGTATTCATGCGTTATTCGAGCAGCAATTAGGCAAATTGCAAGCTCGCCACAGAGCACAAATCCTATAAGAGATAGTCCTTATTTGAAACATATGCTCATTGGATATTCAAGAAGGTTGCTCCTAAATATTGTGGTTCTAGCTTCAAAAACATGGATGTTATGAATGCCGATAGGTTTCGCGAGGCTACACCGGCCGGATCGCCCACTGTGCAATGGACTCAGGAAGACCTGCCGAATCGAATGATATGCGGCATGACCCCTTTTGACCAACTTCGTGACCTTGGGGTGCTGACCTGACCTTGACCTGAGGTCAACACCCCAAGTTGACCTGACCCGAACAAAAAGTAATCATTCGACGCGCCTGATCGAGGCAAACACGATGCTGCCAAAATCGCGGCTCTGCGGCCGTTTTTTGCGAAGTTATTCACCAAAAACTGAACCGTACCTTGGGGCACTTGACCTGACCTCAGAGGTCACCGGTTGACCTAGGACCTTAAAATCGGGTACCAATCTCTGCGTCTCGTAACGGCGCACACGCTCGTTTTTTTCCGCGACGCGCTAGCTCCACCAGGGATGAAACGGCGAGGGGGGGTCGTACCCGCCCCCCCCCCCCCCCTCGGCCGGCGCGTATGTAGAAAACCAATAGGTCCGGCGAGGGTTAAATGTAATTTAAGTTTTCATTCATACAGTGCAAGCAGCATGAACGATTGACGATCGCATTTGGGTCCATCATGAACCAAACGGCTTCCATGGGGTGCTCTCAAGGTATAGTGATCACCCGTGTTCCTCGTAGTCAGCCCATCCGCCGCGGCTGTGACTCACTCCGCACTGCGAGGGTGGTGTCACGGAGGTCGGTCCTCTGCGGGTGCCAGCGTCCACGGGGGGACGACTGGTCAGTCGGCCAGTCAGCCGGGGAGGCGACCCCCCCCCCCCCCCGCTGACCGGAGCGGGCGGCACTGCCCCCTCAGACCGCCGCGGCCGGCCGCCGGCTCTGACTCAGCGGTTCAGGGACACGGCCGACTCATTATGGTCCGGTTGGAGCGGAGACCAGTCATCCCGGCGGTCATCAGACGAGCCGCCGCTGGAGCTCCGAGGTCATCCTCCCCTCTCCTCCCCTCATCCTCTCCCCGTTCCCCGGGCTGATGAGCAGCGGTAGGGCGTAGCTCGGGTGGCCAGTGGCCACTCCCAGCCAATGACAATCACCGACTGTCTGCTGCCAGCTGCGACAGTCTCTGGTAGTTTCCCCTGCTCGTCCGATAAACCCACTCTGTCACTGACATGAGTCATCGATTCTGCCATCCTTCCCTGTGACAGTTCCGGATTTTTTTTTATCCTGGCTGTTGATAATTTCAGGCTATATGTGTATTAATCAAGTATCTATTCGTCTGATTACAGAGGGAAATATCACAAATGCTACCGCAAATCGTATGCAATAGCGTGGAAGCAGGATGACTTATCTTAGCTCTTACATCCACGGATCTGAAACTCGATATGCTGACTCCGTTTCCTTACAAATACCCTACAGCAGACAGCCTCTGGCAAGAAATTCGTTGTAAAATCCCTTTTGCAGCGGTCTCCCTTGGAGTTACACAACCGTAAAAACTGTCCCGACGGCCGAGACGTAATCCAGCCATATTGCCCCATCAAACCGTCATCTTGTTTTGGACAATCACTTTGTGAACCTCATTGGCCTAGTAGGAGCACTACAGTCAAGGAAATGGTCTTGAAATATTCCGATTATCTGAAGATATAGGCTTTGTATCGTAGGCAGAACCGGATAAATAAATAAGTGAACCACTTTGGATGGTATCTGGGACTGACATTGAGTGCCGCCGGAACCTTTCGCGCGATACCCGTCTGTCTGCCAGAGGAGACTGACAGTTGACACTATCTCCGGCAGCAGAGACGGCTGACATGTGACAGAATCCACCCACTGCAGAGACCGCCTCCGGCGATGTCACTCCACACTGACTTACTGATATGGGTGCAATTGCATTCAGACTCCCTTACCGCTGACCGTTCATGTGACATTGGCTATGATAAAACTGTGTGCGTTTATCTTGTATTTGGCGAGTTAGGCTATACATGTGTGTGACTCTTTCTGGAAGACTTAGGCCTTGGTTACAGCATTTCAGCAATAAAATGAGTGTTTGCGTTACAAGTACCTAATTTATTTTGCTTCATAAAATAATCTGCCACATCATGGGATAAACGTTATGCAGAACCCATCCGTCGGCTCTGCTCTTTCAGTATTAAGTCTCCCTGTCGGTGGTGGACAATCGAATATGGTCGTAGTTCGAATCGGCTGCTACCCCGTGTGCGCGTTGTGTCGTTTTAGCTTCACCTGCAGTCAGCAAATGTGAGTGTATTATGCTTTCGGATTCCCTACAGCCCAGTGTAAATCTCCTGCGGGCCTGCCAGTCACACCAAGGCGGGTGCCAGCGAATGTCACGCAGTCAGCCCGCGGCCCGGCACGGTTTCCTGATGGGCCGCAGGCGATCCCGCTGAGCCGTCTCCAGAGACCTGTCACGACCCTCGCCTCCACCACCACCACCGGAGGGCCAGCCGTCAGCGCGACCACCGAACTAGCATCGTATTACACCGCAGAACAAAAACCCTCGGCGACAGAGCATCCTGTTCCAGGTCGACCCGCCCCCGACGGCCAGCGGCCTCATATCTCCGCGCCGATGCCCGTTCTGAGGCCAGTTTTACCAAAAAATACCAGCCGGCCGCCGAAATAAAATATCCAGCCGAAAAAATAGACGCCACACAGCCACGAGTTTCACCAACAAAAAATTCCAGCCGACTTCGGACGGAAATTATTTGTCGCCGGTAGTCAGCTGATATTCTGTTACGATATCAAATTACGATATGTCAAGGAGGTTAATAAATCATTTAAAGCATGTTTTCAATCAAATTGAAGCGTGATTTCTAATGCAAATGCTATATACATTTCGAAATATTATTATCGTAAATTATTACATTATTTTCAAGAGTAATAACAACAAAGTAGAGCATTATAAACTTTCATATCTATATTAACATTCTGGTGCCCAGCAAAAGCCAATCAATACAAAACTACCAAATTGTAAACGTAGGTACATCATGCATAAAGGTGACGTAAGGAAGCTTGCATTTAAGGCAAATTTAAGATGGATCTTTTTTCCTGTCAGCCTATTATATTAATTTTTACAATACCTTCAACTTGCTATGTACCTTTTTGTCTGTTTTTAGTCGCCCTTGTAGAAAATCATCGTGTAGACCGAGAACGCAACGTGTGGACCTCCACCTATGAGGTGGGGACTAGATGGGACCACTCCAGTGGCAGCGGAACACCTTCAATTAAGGGGGCACTGCCGACTTTTGGTCCCATTCTTTCCATGCAACGCCCATAGGGCTTATATTAAAATGTCAAAATCAAAGGGGGCACGGTGCCCCGGTGCCCTACCCGTTCCGCCGCCTATGAGTCCCGCTCCCGACAGATCCGGGAGCCGCACCTCTTTCCTAGCTTTCAAAAGAGCGGCAAAGAAGCGGTCAACATTGCTCCCAGAGACGCCACCTGAAGCTGGACGGACGACGGACAGTTCCGCAGCCGAGCGATTGAACTGCGGTGCTACGAGGCGGCTTCGCGTGCACTGCATTAGCACCTTCTAGCGGGAGTAAGAGGGCTAACGAACTCGCCAAGGCCTATATAAAGCATTGTGCCAAGGCGAGTGTCTTACCTTAGGAAAATACCTACCCAGATTAACTGCTGCACCGCGGTCATTGCAGGGCTGAGGGTGGTCGCTCGCTCCGCTTCGGCGAGGTGGATGTCAGACTGCCCGGCTAGGTGGTTTTAGCCGATATGCAGGCCCCGTTTGCCGGGCCCGGTCGAGAAGAAGGAACGCCACACAGCAAAGAATATTCGCTCCGGGCCCGCTACACTGGTCCAGCTCGTAAGTCGTAACAAATTAACAATACCTGCGCTAGCGTCGTCGACCGTCGTTCGACTGCGCCCAGTACCGCTCAGTGGAGAGTCCTGCCGAACTCCTCCGCGTGTGCCGAGATCATTCGTTGCGCGCGGACACAATCGTCCGACGGAGACCGCTCTGCATTATGATCGGGTGGTCACCACCTTGGTCGCCGGCTTTCACACCCAGCCGAGCCGTCTGGCTACGCCCCAAATGATCGTCTAAGCCTTTCGATTGGTTTGTAACTCGGGTCTAATATCGAAATATTTGGGAGTTAGGACATGTTAAATCCGTGTTCATGAACAAATATACATTATGCAACAAAAACGCTTTACTTACTTTAACTTTTCTAGGCTGATGACAAGGCATACACCTATTCATTGCAATATTTCTAAAATGTAAATAAATCATGGGCAATGGGCATAAAAAACAACAGCGATCCACTAGAAGCTAGTGTGGAAATCCACTGACGTAGGTCGCCTCGTACTGGCGCAGCTCGTAGCTCGTCCAGCAGCGCCAGCGTCTCCCGCACCCGGCCGCCCGCCTTGCCCGCCTGCACCATCAGCCGCTGGAAATGGCTGCGCTGCCGCTCCAACATTAGCTTGACCGCCTGGTCGGCCCGGCAGATGCGCGCCGTCCGACGCACGCAGTGTACGTCTTCAACAGCGCCGGGATGTCGTACGACACGACCGCGTCCACGGCGTCCACGTCAATACCGCGCACTATAGCCTCGAGCACACCAGCGCGGCCATCTCACCTAGCGCGCGCCGCCGCTGGTACGCCGGCACTACCCCACAGAACTCAGTCACGCGCGCGCCCAGCACAGACAGCGGTAGCTCCAGCTGGTGCGCCACCTCGTTCCAGTTGACCAACACGAGCGAGCGTCGCCAGTCGGGCTGTCGGAGCAAATGGTGCATCACCAGCGGCTTCAGCGGCTGCGGCGCCACCACGTTGAACGACTCGCTCAGCTCGGCCGGCGTGGTGAACCTGCCGACGAACTAACCGGGCAGTGCGACGGCGGCGGCCGCCGTGCCGGCCGCCAGCAGTCGCGGCTGGAACAGCGACATTCGCTCCAGCTTCTCCGGCCTCCGGGTTCTGTGACAGGGTGGCCAAGAACGGCAGCTTCTGCAGCGGCAGGTGAGGCGCGCAGACGGCGGCGGCCGTCAGCCGGCCGGCGATGCAGGGCGGCGGGCCGTGGCCGCCGCCACCTGCTCCACCGCTTTCAGCCAGCCCGTCTCGGCCATCTCGATCACCCGGTCGGCTTCGTCGATCACCAGGTAGCGCAGGTGCGCTAGCGAGAAGCCCTCGGAGCTGGTTATGTGATCCATCAGCCAGCCGGGAGTGCTCACCACAATCAGCCAGGGAGACCGGGCCGCGCGGCCCCACCGCCACCAGATGGCGCCCCCTCGTGCCACTGTGTCTCCACCAAGCAGCCGGACGCAGAGCGGCGTGTCGGCGTTGTACTGGCGGAACACGGCGGGCACCTGAGCGGGCAGCGTCTGTGTGGGTAGCACAGCTAGCGCGCGCACCCGGCGGCCGGCGCCGCGCCTGCACTACCGGCAGCACAAACGCCAGCGTCGTACCGCGGCCGGCCGGCGCCGAGACGCAGAGGTCGGCCGGTGGCAGCGGCGACTCTGTGGCCGCCAGCAGCTTGGGCAGCACGGTCACCTGCACCAAGAACACCTGTTCGATGCCCTCGGCGGCCAGCCGGGCGCGCAGCTCGGGGCAGAGCGCCGGCAGATTGGCCGGCGCCGGCCGCCGGTCGCCAATCGGCTGCGGGTGCGCCAGCCAGTCGGGCAGCGCACGCGGTGCACGGCCTGTCGGCTCGAGCGCTCCACCTCGTCCAGCACGGTGAAATCGTCAGCGGCGGCGTCTCCGTCCGACTCGGAGGTGTCCTCACTGTCGTTATTGGCGACGGCGGCTGCCGCTGTGCGCTCAGTCGGCCATCACAGCAACACTCGCCGATGATTAGCGTCATCGAAACCGTCGGACGACGGTGGATTCACCACCGTTTTTGCAGCAGAGACTGGAAAAACCTCAGCAATAAACAAGGGAAACCTCACAACATGCCACAGCCTGCAATTGTGCAAATTGTCATTATATTTCTCACATGACAGAAAATATTTGTTGCTTTATTCTAGGAACTGGCATGAAAAACATAAGCTAAATCAAGCTAAGTGAATTATTATTGTATTTCAACATGAGACTGGGAAAAATCCTTGTCACTGTCAACATGACCAGTGTAACGGACGGGCTGCATGAACATTTCGGCGCATGATCTGAAAACTCTGTGTGCAGAAAGTTCAGCGCTGAGGTGAACAAATAACATTTTGGCCGCAATTTGCCTGGTGCCTTCACAATTTTCCAAAACTAACTCACAATACTTACAGCCAGTTTTAACATGATCCCTGCATGACTCAAGCATGCAAGATACACATGCATTCAATATCAGCACAGTGCACACACAACAGTTATGGATTCATTTACATTTTACAACATTACTATTATTTTCTTTCCCTTCAATATTGGCAGCATGACTTGCTGAGTTCAGTGGCACAATATTATGACAGCAAGCTTGTTCGGGTTCGCAACTATACAAACTTTGCACGTTTTGCTTCAAAAACAAGCCTTTATACATTTCTTTCATGCTATTCAATTTCTTTTTAAAAATTTATTGTCATTTATCTTGAAAATCTTGCCAATTCGGTCTTAGCAATGTCAATGCACCTTCCCTATTCCACACAGCTCAAGCAAGTTCCACCCAAAAGTAGTAGTGGTATCAGTAGCTGGCGCCTTGCCATGTCAAATGTAGCTGAATATGTGAAAACAGTGACATATTTATTTAAAATCTTGAGTCCAATGAGCCTACCCTCTCTGCCTCTCCTTCCAGCATTTCTTCAAGCACCTTCAATTTTCGAAAATGACCTTCCATCATTATTTTCCACTTCCGTCCGAGCAATGAACTTGTAAGCTGACCACTAGTTGCCTCTATCATCTTGCTGTTGGGTGCTTGTAGCAAAAAGATAATATTAAACGAAAAAACTAACACCACAACACCAAACACCCGTCTTGTTGGTTTCTTTTGGTCCTGCCTGGTGACAAAGGCTCTTTCTTTACGCAATATCATCAGTATTCCTCTTCTAATCTTGAAGCCCAGATGCTTTACAAATTGGCCATGAATGATACTAAATTATTATATCAACTGAGAAGCGCAAATCACGATAGTTCGTAACAAATGAGGCCAATTATTCCAACACGACATCAAAAAAATAGACGGGGTCGCCTGTCTATTTTTTTGGGCTGTTTTTCTACATATAATGGCGCAGATAAACACTCCATTAATGCCGCATTTGCCGTTGGTGAAACTCGTTGGCTATTTTTCTGGCTGATACTTTTTCACGCCGGCGGATATTTTTTCGCCTGGTTGGTGAAACTCGTCGGCTGGTTTTTGACAGAAAAATTGCGCCGGGCTGCTATTTTTCTGTTGGTAAAACTGGCCTCTGGTCTGGTTGACATGTGACCCAGTCAAGGCCACCGCCTGGGCCGGAGCCAGGGGACGTCATTCTTTGTTCCGGCAGCAGCCGTCACAATGGCAGCCGCTCCAGGTTGGCGTGTCGTCCCCCGGGGAGGGGGAGGAGAGACACGGGGCGGGGGGAGGGATGATCGGGAGGCTACCGATACGCCCAGGTCAATGTGGCTGTGGTTCCAGGGAGACTGGGGGTTTGCCATAGCTGGTCGTGATAAAGGTCGTATCAGTGGCGATTTGAAGGAGATTGGTGGGCACAGAAACACGAAATATTGGTATATTCTTTAAAATCTGTATGGAGAGAAGAAAAAACAGAGAGATGGGTAGAACCTGTTATAAATTACCATAGCATTTTGATTCGTAACACATGGTTTGGAACTCGTAATCTCGGTTGATTCCCTGGAGTAACGGAACCTTATATCACACTCCACGAGCCCCCGCACGCTGATACATTACCGACGTTTAATCATTTGTCCACAGAGTGCCGGTTGACCTTTCGCCGCTCCTTCGGCTGCTCGTCGGTAACGGAGCCAAAGTTCCCGGGACCGGGCGTGAGGCTTCATCCGCCACGCATTCAGATTAGGGGCGCACTAACTTTGCGCGCCCGATGGCGACTCGGTGGGCGCAAACGGTGCCGGCTAGCGGACAGATGAGGGACCGCAGATTGGGTGTGACAAGTTAGCCGGCGCCGCTCGGTCACTGGTGGGCAGGTCATTGACCCGTGAACCCACTCCTGATTTCTTGACGAACACTATAGGCAGGACCTTGAAGCTCATGGAAACTTTGCCAATTTTTTTTTACATATAATTGCTATGAACAATGATTATCTCGGTGTTTGATAGGCACTTGTTTCTAAATGATGCATGTTTGCATGTTTGCTTTCAATCCCTTCCTTTTACATTCAGATATGTACTTTGCATGTTTTAGGTACATTTGTGGTTTGAATGCATAGATTACCTTCACCCGAGAGAAATGTTAGTTCTGGGTTGAAAGCGCTTTGAACAGTAGGTATGTACAAACTATACTGTTGGACTGCAGCTGGCACTTTAACACAAAGCACAACAGCATCTGGACATGACAGCCGCAAACAAAAGGGCTGTGTGGTTGTGCAAGATAGCTAAAATAATGGTAGCTTGAAAGCACCGAATTACAACATACACATTTATTTGCCAAGGAAGCGTAAGTGTTTCTTATGCCTCAGGGAAGGGTCTCGAAAAAAACATTTTCTGATCCATAAGGCAACGTTAATTTTAGTTAACACGTAACTGTCTTTTTGTTTCTACCAAGGTCAGGATAACACGGCCCGTGACTATAGACTGTCATCTCCAAACGCGGAAAAGCTAACACTTTATAATTTCGAAACATTGTCTCTTCTTTATTGTTCTGAATTCTGAATTCTGGTTGACTCGTGCGATGGCCACAAATTAGATAGTTCTATGGCCTAGCGTGCGCCACGTCAATTAACTGCACAAAGTCTAGCATTCGCGAGTCGCAATGGCAAACAACTGCTCTCAATTAGCTTGTGCCTCGCTGCTTCCTGCAGATCAGATCATTAAAACTGTTGGAGTGCGCAGCTCTAACAAGCTGGTTTCACGATTGTGTTGCAAATTGTCTGCTCTTTTCAGCAGTATCATTAGTGTGCAGTCACCGAATAAACTTTCCCCGGTTGTTACAGCGCTCGACCTAAGCTGGTTGACCCCCTGGCGTTCACGCAACCCTTCAAAGTTTAATCAGGCTTCTTGCGGTCGCCACGGCGCGTGGCATACGAAGATGCCGGGTCGATGGGCGAGCCCGGCCGGCTCAGGGGTGGCCGCTGCTGCGCCTCTCTCCTTCTCCATTGCTCTCTTCTTCTCCCTCTGTCTCCCATTCTCAGCGCCATACGGCACTGTTCGACGACCAACTGGGAGCTTTGGAGACATCATCCAGCAGAGCAGACATTCAGCGATACAGAGCGAGCCGATCACCGTCACAGTTCACAAAAAGACCCGCACCAATATCACTTCCAAATTGAAACTCTAAATTGAAACCAATGGCCCACAGAATCGGGGAAGAAAAAGCCCGCACGAAGAATGAAGGTGGAACACGTCGCAACAATTGCTTCTATCGAAACACTTCGCTAGTTGAAAAAAAATGTGTTCTGGGCAAAATTGTAATGAAACAAGCAGTCATTACAATGTCCAACCATCCAGGGGCGGCGCCACGGGTTTTCGATAGGGGGGGACGGGGACCGAAAATCGAAAATCCCAAAAGTAGATACTGATCGTGTATGAAAAAAAAAACGAGGCACGTAACGCCGCGAAACTTGGCAAGGCCCAAAACACATCGAATGGTGCATCCCGCTTCCAAACTTATCCTAGGACACCTAAGATCGATCACCTTTTCAAGCATCCTTGCCTCTAAATCAAAATTTGCAGTCTTGCCAACTCAAAGCTGGTTTCCTACAAGCTGCGAATTGCTTAGGTATGAGTAGCAGTGCCAGCTATTCTTACGTTTCGTACTTTCAAATTTTCGATCTTACGTCTGGTCAGCTTCAGGGCTTCACCATCATATAGTCATGGAGGAAAAGTGGGAATGTCTTCTGCTCTGACAAGTGCGCCAAAACTGCAATATAATTTCAGAATCATGACATCACCACCTGATCCATATGCAACGGGCAGGGTGCAGCTAATGGCTAGCCGTCAGTGGTCATGTCATCGGTGGTCACTCAAAAGGCCATGCTAGGTCATGGAAGGTCACCAGCCGTTATTTGATCACACTTTCTGATGGATTTTACTTGCCAAGAACTTCGCGGGAAAAACGAGCGCATGCACCGTTGAAAAAATTGAGTGAAAGGGTCTCAGGTCCGGCGACCTCTGCAGGTGAAATGCCCCAGGGTAGGATTCCGGTCCTTGTTGATTAACTTCGTCAAAAATGGCAGTAGAGCTGTGATGTCGGCACCATTGTGTTCGTCATGATCGAGCTGGCACGACCTGCATCGTTCTCATATTCATTCTCCAATCGTAACAACTACAGCAGGGATTGGCAAATGGCGGGGCACCCCCTTTGGGAGGTAATGAAGGTCTCTGGAAACCTCATCCCACATCTCTTTAGCATTAGTGGCTCTTCTTATGGAACAGGTTTCTTGACTGGTCTGTTTCACCCCAGAATTCAAAGACTAGTCAAGGTAAAACCGAGCGCACCACAGTGAGCACAATTTGATAAGCTGGTGTATCTCAATTTTCATGTAGAACCTTTCACGTATCACGGACCTAAAACCCTTTCGTGCACTCATGCAAAAGCAACTGTCATGTTTCAACAGCTGGTAATAGCATTTTCACAGCCGCTGACGTAAGAAGGGGAGGGATGGGGGGCTCGATTAGACCCCCAGCCGTTCGGCCGCCGACCGAACTTAGGTTTGCAGAAAAAAAAACGAGTGCTATCGAACCCCTTGACGAGAGGGAGCCGATGCTATATCCAATTAGTCTTGGGCTACTGCGTGCTTTTTTGGTCCTGCCTGTGATCTATCCGAACACTTCTCCCCACAAGTGCTGGGGTTAAATGGCATAGATTTCAAATGGTTCCTGTGGTAGAACTGCCATGCTTGAATTTGACTAATTAGGAATGGAAATTTTTCATATAGTAACGGAAATCTATGGAATTTCAGTGAACTTGGTTTTATCGGCAATGGGGTCTGGCAGTGGGGTGGGGAGATGATAAGTAATAACCCTGCCTGGCGCCCCAAAAAGGGGGCACGATCCCCGAGGCCCTGCCGATCACCTTATAACTACAGGCATCACAGCTCCACACCTTTTGCAGATGGCCAGGACCCCCTGCGATGCATCCCAACAGCAATCTTTATTCAGAACCTGCCTTGATAAACCAACGATGCATTAAATGCGACGGATAGCTCTATAATGCATTGTTATCAACTACTGAGCGGGCCTCGCCGATAGGGGGGTACTGTACCCCCCTAACTTTCGATAGCGGGGGACCTGTCCCCCCCGTCCCCCCCGGTGGCGCCGCCCATGCAACCATCTCTAGGCTAGGTACCGATTAGTATGCCGAACACAGCAGAAGTGTGCTCGGTCTGTGCGTTCCGTGCAGCTCCAATGACCATGCGGTTTACCAACTAAATCAATGATTTACAAGATCATGGAAGGCACGCTGCCGCCAGCAGGCTATATAAAAGTCAGTTACTGCTTATCCAGGCCGGGCAGTGGGTACTGGTTTCCAGGCTTATCCTTCAGGATTTCCAGCGAAAAGTTATAGCCGCTTTTCCTCAAAGACAAGTTTTTGCATTTATGTTCGACTGTCAGACACTTAAAAGCATGACAAAGAGCTATGACACGCTGGCAAATAAACTGAACTTACCTACAGTTTTGTAGCGAATTGATATATTTTCTAAGCAAACGCGCTCAACACATCACCCAATAATCCACATTACTTTCATTCACTTCACTCTTCACGAAAACTCTTCACAACCTCCAAAATCGCCATCAATGCCCCAATAGGTCAGACCATCCTAGCGCAAGATAATATCACACTCGCGTGCGGCGTATAACTAGGCACCGCCCAGCACAGTTTTGTTGGACATTTCTGCGTAAAGGTTCAAAGTCTCCACGATATTTGGCTTTCATCAAATTGATAAGTCAAACCACAGACTTCTCTATATATGGACTGTGCGCTGATCCGAGGAAATCAGCATTGGAGGCCCAAAAATAAGTGCACTTTTATCCATCTTTTTACAATGAAAAGGGTGTCAGAATATTTACAAATTTCGATATAGGATAGCCCATACTTTTATCTACCTGTCAGATTACATTTTTTTTGTTGAATTCAAAATAAATAAGAAATAAATGTATATAAATGAGAACATGTTTTCTCGTTCAGTTAGCCATTTGTTCACGCTGGAGGTATATACTTCACAAATGCAGCCGTACTTTGCGCGCATTTTCTTGCTTTTGAATGTTGGTTGCATTGTTGGTTGTCGTTGCTAATTTGTCGGAACTCTATAGTCATTTACGTTGGTTTTGAAAAGGGTTTTGAGAAATAACGATACATTATATAGGGCCACAAGAAGCAGTAAAAATAAGTAAGAAATAGCTCGAAAAAAAATGGTCAAAAAAGGAAAAAATATTATCGATCACTACCTCATCACGACCGGATCAGAAAACGTGTGGTGCGAAGATGTCATTCCGGGTATCAAGCCAGAGTCAGGGCAAGAAAAATGTGAAACGAAACATAATTTCTAGCAAAAAGGCAACTTTTTAACCTCCCGTATAACTAAAAGGAAAAAATGTTCACAGACGAAACCATCAATCGAGATAAGAGATAACGCTGAGGACAATCAGATTTGCAAGTTTACTTTTGCAAACACTGACTCCTGTGAGACTCACACAGCAAGAAGAAAAACAGGACGCTATCGACGGCGCCAGTCTCAGCATACTTCCTATAATGCCTAGTGCCTTATTTTATTCTGGAGAAAAAAAGACTCACTGAAAGGAGCTACAAAGACTTAACTTGACCAGCAGTTAATGTGAAAAGAACAACTCGCCATCGCAGTTCGAAGCTACGCCGTGCTAAAAAATGCCATACCCATGGCAGTAATACGCCACTACATCCAAAAGAAGTAAGCTTATTCAATCAAACAATGAACTTTATCCAGTGTGTCGTATGGTGTTGTAGTTCATTATGGTCTGGATCAAATCATCTCGGAAGAATGCTCGATGAAATGATGGAATTCGTACCCTTCGCATCAATGTTAAACGATGAAGGTTGCCGCTCTTAAATGTTACCGCAAAACTTGCATCGGGATCGGGAAGCTCAAGAATACGCCAGTCTGCGAAGAACGGACGGAAAAATAGCGGTGGAGCAGAAACAAGATGCATAGGACTGATTGGAGTATAAGTAGCTGGGACAAACATCTGTGCCGGTGGTGGCCTGTTATTACAGGAACTTCTACTTTGGATATCTCGGGAAACTGGCAGGTCACCATTTCTAGGCCAGCTGTGGACATTTTTGATGGAGAAGCCAAGAAATGTGCCAAGGGCGAAGAGCATACTGTAACTAACGAGCTACAGAATATGACGGAGGCGCCGGGGGCACTAATCGTTTGGCCGAACGGGGAAGAGCACTCGATCCGCGCCCCGGCAGGTTACCTGTGCTCCAGCTTCCGAGCTGAGATGGTCGCCCTCCGAGCTGCTCTCTCCTAGCTGCTGGAGAACCCGCCGCACGCCGAAGACACCATCGTAGCCTGCACCGACTCGCAGTCCGCCCTCGCCGCCATCCGAGGTGGCTGGGCCGCCCAGCACTCCTCGCTCGGAGTGGACATCTGGAGAGCCCTCTGGGGACGGACAGCTGGAGGCCTGTTGGTCTACCTACAGTGGGTGCTCTCACAATGCAGGTTGGAAGGCAACGAGAGGGCCGACACCATCGCCAAGAAGGCAAACATACTCGACTAAAAACAAATCCTTATAGACGTCCAGAAGGCCCACTGGGCCGCCGCCAGAGTGGCGAGGGCTCGCACCGTCGGGGCCTGGCCAGCCGGCTGGTTCCACCAGCTGACGGGGATCGACTCCCGCCTACCGTTGCCCGCGCCGACCGGCCAGCGGCGGTGGACATCCACCAGCTCCGCGCCGGCCACTGGACAAGCTCCTCCCAATGGCGCCACAGAGTCGGGTTGGCGCCCTCCTGGCTGTCGGGGTGCAACCAGTGCGACGACCGACAATGCAGAGCCGCACTCTACCCGTCTGCTGAGAGGAGGCGGACAGCCCAAGCATGTCCTCCTGCGGTGCCCGGCTCTGATGGGCACCCGACATCGCCTGATGGCGACCATCAACCCCAACATGGAGGAGGTGCGGAGCGGCAGCATCGTGGTGGCCCTGGGGGCCGCCCACAGGTCCCTTCAGAGCTGCTCGGCTACGTCTCCATGGGACGAAGGGACACAATAAAAGCAACAATAGCTACAGCATGACAACGTGATGGGAACGACCGTCACAAGAGCATCATTCAGCAGCGAGTGGAAAACGAGCAGACGGAGGGATACGTTGCAATTGGTGATGCGCATGTGCGAATGTGTGAAAGTGCGACTATGTGTAGATGCGTGGTGCGAAAAAGTGGGTAGCAGAGAAGAACAGTGAAGACACCGTTGCAGCAGACACACATTTTCCCGTAAAGTCCCCCATCGGCATTACCGCCAACCTTTACTACCAGCGCGGTCGGTGCACTGTCGCGCGAGCTTGTAGCCAGCCATGTCAGAGATGTGAACAATCCAGCACACGGGGAAGAAGAAAGGGATGATAGCCACCCTTTTTCGCTGGATTCCGCGGTGAAAATGGACTAACGCCATTTTCAAGCCCACTGGTGCAATGTGAGATGAACTTGACATGAGGACATCAATGGGTGTCGATGAACGTGAAATGATGTTCCAATACAGATTCATATCGACCAGAAGCCTTTCTTATTCTGAGCTACGAGCAATAGATACTACAAAAACAAAATATATTACATAAAATTCAGCCTGTCGACAGGAAACAATAAAAGGGTATTGTGTTACAACATATGGGTTCATATTACGGCTTCAGAAATTTGGGCCTCCAATGCTGATTTCCCAAATCAGCGCACAGTCCATATATGGAGAAGTCTGTGGTCAAACCAATTTCAAAATGTGTACGTGTAGCAGGGTTGTATACGACTCAGTCAATAGCAATCAATTCAATCACGACAAATTTGGGAAACCAATCAAATCAATCAAGTCAGAGCAGTTTTCGGGAATTGATTCAATCGACTCAAACGCGACAATGAAAGGAATCAATCAACTCAATCAAACGACTCAAACCAAGACATACATTAGGTTTTTTGCCCCACCAACTTGGAAAAGTGTCCATAGCAGTCTGGTGTACCTACCTACCTACCTACCTACAGAAGAAACATAAAAAATATTGTCAATTAAAATTATAAATTGCCATGCCATTCAAAGTTTCTATGTAATAAGGAAGGATACCTTGTGATGGACAGGTGGATCATGATATTGAGGTTCAATGGGTAGAATTGGAGCAGAAGTTTCATTTAATGGGTGCAAAATAACCCAGTAGTTGACTCGCCCCTTAACCCAAATCACCACCTTTCACCTAAAAGTTGTCAATTTAATTTTGGCCATATTCCAACTCCATTTACACTAAATATCAGATACCTATTGCAGTTGAAAGTTGGCTGCTCGGATTTTGGCAGTGTTCGTGATTTGGCCATTTACCCTACACCATGTCTATTTCAATGGATTATATATATGCATCAATAACATATTAACCATAGGGAAATAGAAATAAATATCTTACCTGCATGTGACGGTTTTGGTTAGACAGAGACTGACGGGCAGCCTGAAAAATCTTTCCACACAATGTGCATTTGAGACGTGGGATGTTGTCAGATTGGGAAGGAAGATATTTGAAGTATTTAGCGGTCCACGACTCTGGACGTGGCATTGTTAGGTACCTATGTGAAGAATTCAAAACATTTGTGTTTGAATTTTATTGCAATACAATTTGAAACTGTTAGGACTGGGGGATAGGGATGAGGATTAAAAATATATTTAAAAGGAAATGGAGAGGACAGGAACTCTGGAACCACAGTATAAGTTAAGGACAAAGGAAGTGGGAACGAGGAAAATTAAAACCCGAAAACGGCACGGTGCGACTGCATGAAAACGTTTTGCCAATAAGTATGCTAAGCTTTTATAAATCCTTATTCTACGTCTTTTGATTTTTTGGTAAGATGACGTCATTGATTATCATGTAGTATGGTAGATCATCATAAAATAAATCGGTTGTACAACACCAATTTCGTTTTTAGTTATTATTTTATTTGAAATAAAACCACTTAATAATATTCGGTAAAAATTTCAAGGAAAATGAAATATATTAAATATGTTATGCTTAGGCTCTCAGGAGAAAAGGATCAACAAACATTCTGCTGCAAATTAAACAATGCAGCAAATTAGCTATTAATTAGGCACGTAAACGAAAATAGCGAGACGAAAACGGCGCTTTTGTTTCAGTTATTTTTGTAGGGGTTTCAGATATTTATAGAGTTCAGTGGGTTGTTTCTGCTGAGGAGATGTGGAGATGTGAATTATTAATTAATCACACTTTATTAGTATATAGGGCCTTGCACTTTATCATCTCGATTAAAAAAAAATGTTTCCTGCTGAGTGCAGAAAGGTAGGTAGGTGCATCGCCAGGTTCTATCACCAGGATTGGTGCAGTTATTGCAGTTGAAAGTCAAAGTTGGCTGTTCATGTTTAGGCCCTGTTCTTTATTTGGCCATCTACCCCATATTGCAGTTGTGATGACAAGCAGTTTTCAGTGTAGTTTTGTGATCTTTGATGTCATCAATTGCTGTCATTATTTTTCGTCAACTAAAAGTTATTTGAACTTTCCTTCCAATCGACTCAATCATACGAGTCACTAATTTTCAGGAATCAAATCAGTCAACCAGTCGCTAAAGTCAAACGAGTCAGTCAACCAGTCATCTCGAAAAGTCAATCGACTCAATCCAATCAACTCAAAATACGCGTTGAAACAAATCAATCAATTCAATCGACTTGATTGGTATACAACCCTGACGTGTAGGTGCTCACCTACCCAGTATATAGTCATGTGCCCAACGTTGCAGTGAGTGCAATTCGTAAGCGAGTTATCTTCTGCAACGATGATCTTTGGTTAAATACATATACCCTGAGGCTTGAGTCGTGAGTAGCTCAGCGACTTCAAAGCGAGCCTGCATCTCACAAATGCGGCCAGTCTTGCTTGGCGAGAGAGCTATGTCTCGTCTGGACCTTCCAAATATTGTCGCTTAATCTGCGCCCAATAATAGCGCACTCAGAACTGTGTGGTCTCTAATAGCGGCGCAAACAAATCACACGGCGGCGGCCGCGGAGTCCGTTCGGCGCCGGGCACTGCCGCCGTCGTAAACTGAAGAGACCGAGGAAGGCGAGGACGGCCGACGACCGTGGTCAGGATTTGTGGTGGCTGTTGGCGAGTGATGTCTGATCCCCCGGAGAGACCGTCCGCCCATGGTGGCTGTCTGACGGTTACCAGCCAGCGCTGAACTCCGGAAGCAGTGTGGTGGTTACGATCGGGACTGAAGACGTCAGGCTGATGTCCGCTGCTGAGCGGGAGTGTGTCTCATGGCTGTCTGCTGCTTATCGGTCGGATGTCACGCTGTCGACAGAGAGAGACGGCTGACATTTGGCTGTTATATCCGTATTCGCCAGTGCTTACTTACTTTATCAGCTCTGATGGCTGGTTGGCGAATGCCTACAACGCACAAAGCGTAGAGCTGTCTGCCTTTTCTGCCAGTGGGACATTAGGTATTTAAAAATTGTTTTGTAATCTGCATGTGTTTATATAAAGCTTGAACCCCTACCTATTACCGTCACCAGCATGCGCCGTCATTTTGTCAGCTAATTGTCATTTGTCGCCGAGTGCCATAGCGCCGGCGTCTGTCGAATTTCGCGAACAGTCGAGTGTGTGGCTGCACGTGTTGTAGCTGCCGGCCTGAGGCGGTTCCGGTCATCCGGGTGGCACATCAGGGCCGCCCCGTCCACTGCCAGGTCACCATTGTATCGGCGGCACGGCCGAACGCGCACACTGAATCGGCGACCCCGCTGCCCACTGAACGCCACCCTGATAGGCCTTTTTGTTCGCCCCACGAGGTCATCCTAGAGTGATATATGACCAAACGCGCAGCGCTTTAGTGTAAAGTATGACGCACGTTATCTCGTGGCTAAATTTTGGGAGGCATAAGATAGGATTTCCACCTACCTACACGTTAGCTATTTTAGGTGGAACTCAGCTCATATGATAAAGAATATAGACGAGACGGCCAGTGTTCATTGTCAGAAGAAACATCATGTGACCTGTAAAATGAAATTGACGTGCAATGCTATTGAAAGTTAATGATAATGATAGCAATAGCGAATCGACGCAGGACGCTGACAGAAGCATGTGACTCGAAAACTTGCGATCAACCGAAATGGTAGCACAAACGCTTTTAGCTCTAAAGTAGTGGGCAATTCTTGTCGTTCGTGCGTTCCAGTCCACGTCTGGCATTATTCTGGGGATGCGCTCATAATAAAAGGGCATGTAGTACGAGAGCGCCCATTTGTTGACAGGGCGACGAAGTTCCTTGTTATCGGTACGTGACCGGGGAGACAATTCGCCGATATCGTCGTTTTTTGTGGCGGTACAGTGTGATGAGAAATTCCCTATCGTCATTAGGATAGATCATGCTGCAAAAAATGTTTAGGAACGATGAAAAGGCAAACAAATATTACGCCCCATTCGTAATTAAAGCGATGGATTGAAAGCTCTTTTCGGAATACATTCGTATTTCTTACAGCCGAGGCTGACGGTGATATCACGCAAGCTTTTCATGACGAGTGTTAAGGCCTGGCTACACTATGCGTTTTCTGCGTTCGTTTTTTGCGAGTTTGCGTGATTTGCGGAATATCGTTCTAGAAAGAAACGACATTACGTTTTTGTTATATGTTTTTCATATAAACTTTTAATTAACATAAACGTTTTATTAACTTTTATATAAATATTTAAGAAGTTAAATTAATAATAACCTTTTTTCTATAACGATATTACGCAAAACACGCAAACTCGCAAAAAACGCACGCAGAAAACGCATAGTGTAGCCAGGCCTTTAGGCTCGAGCCGGAATTTCAATTTAGAGGTCTCTCTTCTCTTCTCTTAACCAGTTACCATGACGCGTATAACGTGTAAATAGCCCAACCTGCCACTACCTCTGTGCTGTGTCACCCGTGCCTCCCAATTACCCTCATCACCGGGTGTGTCTGTGTGCTCGGCGCCGCCGCCGCCGCTGCCTCCCGTCCGCCGCCCGGCCTCGACCGCCCATGGGAGTCGTGGCTGTGCTGGCGGCGGCTGTGTTACGAGCCGGCCGGGCCGCCAGCAACGTCCCCCAGCCATACGAGCGGCGCCGACACACGGCCGGCGCGTGTCACGGGCCATTTGAGTGGGGCCTCCGGGGGCCGGACGGACGGCGGCGCAGATCGGAGATCGCTCTGCCCCCTCCCCGACCCCTCCCCAGTCCGGGAGGGAATCGGACACCGCCGGCGGGAGGCAGCTGATGACAGATGCCGGCAGGGCGGCGCTGACGAGGACCGGCAGAAACCAGTGGTTTCAGCGGACCTAGACGACGCACTGGGGACGCCGGTGGAGACTTTTTCAACCGATTTTGGCCGGTCTCTACTCAAATGTCCTAACGCCGTGAAGGGCTTCTCTCTCTCTCTCTCTCTCTCTCTCTCTCTCTCTCTCTCTCTCTCTCTCTCTCTCTCTCTCTCTCTCTCTCTCTCTCTCTCTCTCTCTCTCTCTCTCTCTCTCTCTCTCTCTCTCTCTCTCTCTCTCTCTCTCTCTCTCCCGCAGACCGCGCGCCGGTGCTTACATAATTACATGCAGAGCGCTTCGCGACCCTGTAGTTCCTTATCGCGCCACTAGATGTCTCTCATAGTTGACGCCTGTACATGCTGTACCGCAATGCTCGCCCGTCGTGCGGCACAGCATGCGTTTCCAACTCGCGAGGGCAGCGGCGCCCGAATGCTTGATGATCGAAGTTGTATCCATGGACTCGCGACAAAGGACGTTTCTGAGAGACTGACAGAACTTGGTAGCTAGCAGTCAGCTTCCTTTATAGGGGCGTGAGGACCTTTCACTAGGGGTCTCTCTCTCTCTCTCTCTCTCTCTCTCTCTCTCTCTCTCCTCTCTCTCTCTCTCTCTCTCTCTCTCTCTCTCTCACTCTCTCTCTTCAGCGGCTTCTGTCGATTCCAAACAAAGATAAGCAAAACGTGACTACATTGGTAGAAATAAAGTTAATAAACCGTTTCTTTAATCCAGTTGACTGCAAATAACTTGAAAGACAAAATAAATTGATTCAGAAAACATCAATGGTCGTGATTTCCAAATTCCAACTCAAGCTAGTTTTGCAATCCAATGAAGTGTAATTGGAAGCTGTAAAAAGCTGCAATTGGAACAAAGAGTGGTTCCATTCACCAACAAATATAAACACACCAGTACCTAATTACGGAGCGAGCGAAGCGAGCGTAGTCTTTCCTTAGATTAACGGAAATTTCTGAGTATGAGCGGCCGGCCGGCCGGCCGGCCGGCCGGCCGTGGTCACGCTTTTGCGAGGCTTATATCTCAGCAACCACTTGACCGATTTACACGCGGTAATTTTTGTAGGGTAGCTTCATTCCTTCTACCAAGTATTGGACTATTCCCGATGCATGTGGGTGACCCCTTATGCACGTGCCACGTGCAAAACGAAGAGGTGTCACTTTTGTAATTGTTGCAATATCTCGGTAACTACTTGGCCGATTGCGCTGAAAGTTGGCTATAGGTAGGCACCCACTAGGCACTGCATATACATGTGCCAGAGTTGGGGTGCTGCTGCACGTGCGCACGTGCAGGGGTCGTTTCCAGATCTCGAGAACGGCTCGACCGATTGCGCTCAAATTTGGTACACGGTTAGGGACCGGTTAGTAGGGTGCCGTGCACAAGTCAGTTGGGACCCATTTTGCACGTGCGCACGTGCAGGGTGCCGCTTCCAGATCTCGAGAACGGCTGGGCCGATTGTGCCCAAATTTGGCACATCGCTAGAGACCAGTTAGTAGGGTGCAGTGCACAAGTCAGTTGGAGGTACCCCCTCGCAATTTCGCACGTGCAAGGCCCACCCTCTCGCTCGCTCCGTTAGTCGCCCCAAAAGGCGTTATACTGGTACCTATGTTTACAGGTTACACCATAGCAACAAAACATACAGCAACAGCTCTGGGGCCGCTGCGGTACTGTTTTTCTTACGGTGTAAAAATAACGATCCACGTGATCCACGTATATCACACCGATCCATGCGACTGAAAAACTAACGGAAAAGTGCAACAGACGTGGCCGGTGCGACGGGTATATCCCTGGCTGTCGGCCACAGTCGAGTAGTCTAACTTCAACTCGAGCTTCAAGGAAACTCTGCGGGGAGTCCACTTCAAGGAACAGGTAGATCGCAGTGTTAGGAAATGGACCCGGCAACAGTCTTTTCTTGGGTTCACCCTGCTGCGTAATGAACATTTTAGTGGTGCCTACTTTCATCTCTGCCCTGCACCGTCATATCCAACGGTACATTAGGTAATTGAGCTTAAGTGATAGTTTGCGTGTAAAGTAACGCGAGTCCAACAGAAGATAATAAATCAATGTATATGTAGCGGCATGTGTTGTTGTTTTGCCCAGAAACAGAGCCTCTTAGGAACAGTTTTCCTAACCTGAATTTTAGGGATTTAGAAGCGCTTATGGAGGGAAACGTTTTAGATTTAGCAAGGTTTTGTCACATGGTTTTAGATCGGTTCGAGTGTTTTGATCGATGACGTTTTGTTTATTGTGTTATGTTCTAAGCAACCTTTTAGTACGTATAGAAGTCTATGACATGTGTTTTTGGTGGACACGCCTGTCATCTGAGTTTTATCCATATTCATTGTATGTATAATGTTTTTATCAAGTGTCAATAAACTAACTAACTAACTAACTATAGATTAAAAACTGTGAACTAAGTCAACTAATTAGGGGAGACCCGGGAGGTATGGGCCCCCTGGAGGTATGGGCCATCGCCGTTTTGAAGAAGTTTAGCGTATTGTTTGCAATTTGACCGCTTAATCTGGTAGCAGCCATTTCGTTATACAACCCACGTGATTTCCAAAATCTTCCTCAGTCTCCTTTGGCAATGAGCGGTGATAATGCGTTTTTGCCCTCTTCAAGTAAAATCCGGTAGATACAGAAAATTCGTGATTTATGTGAACCAGGCTTGTTTTATAATGTCACACCATCGCTAACATAAAGTTCAAAGCATGCAAATTAACCCGCGCCCTGCTGGGGGTCCTGGATTTCCACGCCCTGCTGGGGGGGGGGGGGGTGTTTGAACACCCCCCCCCCCTTGTAACTCGGCTCCTGGGCCACGTAGCGATACGCGGAAGGCGGCGTTCGAAAGAGCGTAAAAAATAATGACGAAATCACTTCGGTCAATTTTTTGGTCAGGTCAAAGGTCAGGTCACCAGAGGTCATTGAAGGCAAAATTTCGCCGATTTCCAGGTCGAATGTCGAAAATTTCCAAGAAGCCAACGCATAACTCGGGAACCAATAGAGCTACAGCGCCGCGGAAAAGCGCATTCGATAGCCCTATTAACGCCCTTTCTGAGTAATTCTCTCAGATTTGACCTAACGTCAACGGTTTTGCCTGCAGGGGGCAAAAACTGCAAAAATAACCGATTTTTTCGAAAACAGTTTTTCTGCAATAACTTTTGACCCAAGCCTTGTACGAGCTTACTTTTACCGGCATCGTGTTCCTCTCGTCAAGACGCATCGAATGAACTATAACTTGACCTTGAAAGGTCAACTTGAAAATTTGACCTCAGGTCAAGGTCATGACCTGACCGGAAAGGGTCATGTTGCATATCAGTCGATCCGTATCGTCGAGCTGAACACATCTAAGGAGTTTTCATCGCTCTAGCATGCCTCTATCAAAAGTTATTTGCGAAAAACTGTTAGATACCATTCGTGACCTAAGATGACCTCAGGGCATAAACAAGGGTCACGGACACCATTTTCAAGTTCAGTGTGTCTAAACCACTTGTAATTCGGTGTTTGGGAGTGTTTATAATGTCTTTCATCCAAAAGAGGCGCATTTCAATTTTCTCCCATTGACTTATAATGGGGAGGTCGCAAAATTGACCTGACCTTAGGTCATCGATATCAAAATTCTGAGATATACATTTTGTACATGCTATTGCTCTTAGCAATCGCTGAAAGTTTCAAAGCGATCGGTCACTCGGTGTAGCTATGACAGACATTGAAAGTTTTTATGAGGTGAGGTCACTTCAAGTGACCTGGTGACCTGACCTTGAATGACCTTGGTCTGAAATTTTCACAACATGTGTAGAATTGATGTATGATAAGGTGTACCAAAAACGGCGGCGCTCCGCGCCGCCGTTTTTGAGATATTCGCGAAAAACCACAAGGGGGGTGTTCAAACACCCCCCCCCAGCAGGGCGCGGGTTAAGACTGGGTTGACGATATAAACTTTTTTGCAAGATTATTAGCTGAGATGCGGCGCACATTTTGGCGTCCTAACCGGGAGGTTCGGGCCACCCATCCCCGGGAGGTTCGGGCCGGCCCATACCTCCCGGTTCAACTCTGCCATGGGACAATGGTTATCAAATGAATACTTAAACGTGTAACAATTTGATTGAATTCCTCAGTGAAGACAGAATGTGCAGGAATTTTGCACCTTTGCATCAATTAAGCAGCATGATTGATGCACAAGAACATGTTTGTGTAGCCGGGTGTTCGAGCTCCTCCCTACCCCTCCCCTTCCTCGCCGCCCGGCGGGTCGGCCGTTCGCGGCCCGCCGCTCGCCTGCTGCCGGCCGGTCAGTCAGCTGACCGCCCGCGGCTGCCTGTGCTGTGCGGGTTGCCTACCTGCGAGGGGCCGTCCGGCTCCGTGCAGCGCCGGCCGGGATGGGCATTGGACAGTGAGAGTTGGTCGGTGACCTGTGCTAGTCTCCCGTTAGTTTCTGAGGAAGGGGGATGTGAGCTTAGCGGAGATTGTGTTGTATCGGCATTCCCCAATAATTGACCTTCACAGTGGGTGCCAGACTGTCAGTGTCATGCCGCAGACATGGCAGCGAACGACGACGAAGGGATCGTTTTCAAACTCGGATCTCCAGACGGCGATCGAGCGCATCCGGAGAAAGGAGATCAGCATTCGGGAAGCTTCCCGAACGTACAACATCGGACGGCAGACTCTCGACCGGTACCTCCAGGCCACACCGGAGGGAGAAAAGGCTAAGAAGGTGTCGAAGACCTTCTCTAACACGGTCTTCAGCCAAGACGAAGAAAAGAGCCTTTTCGACTACGCGGAAAAGAGTGCGGCCATGCACTTCGGCCTCACCAGTAAGGCCTTGGCCGAGCTCGCCTACGACTACGCTAAGAAGCTGGGAAAGAAGCTTCCCAGCGGCTGGGAGGATAACAAGGCTGCTGGCGAGGAGTGGTGCTTCGCTTTCCGGAGAAGAAGCGGACTCTCCCTCCGGACTCCAGAAAACACGAGCATTGCTCGGTCTCAAGCATTCAACCCAACCAACGTTCAGCGCTTTCATGAGGCCCTCTCCGCTGCACTCCTCAAGCACGATTTCGGCCCTTGCTCAGTCTGGAACCTCGACGAGACAGGAATCACAACTGTCACGAAGGCGCCCAAGCTGCTCAGCCCGACCGGAACCCGTCAGGTAGGAGCCGTTGCAAGCGCTGAGCGGGGAGTTCTCATCACCGTGTGCGCTTGCGTCAGCGCTGCGGGCCGAGCGCTCCCCCCGGTGCTGCTGTATCCGCGAAAACGAGTGCAGCCTCACTGGGCGACCGACGCTCCACCGGGATCACTCATCCTCGCGAACGACTCGGGCTGGATGGACAAGGAGACGTTCCCTAAGGCGCTTTCACACTTCATCAGCCACATGGGCGCCACGGAGCAGAACCCGCAGCTCCTCGTATTCGACAATCACTGCTCCCATGTCACCCTCCAGGTCATCAACATCGCCCGGGGGCACGGAGTTGTGATTGTGACGCTGCCGGCGCACTGCAGCCACCGAATGCAGCCTCTCGATGTGTCGGTGATGGCGCCGTTCAAGACATTCTACTCTGAGGAAATAAACGCCTGGCACCACCGCAACCCAGGCCGGACGATTTCAATCCACGACCTCGCCGCCCCGGTCAACAAGGCCTTCACCCGCGCCTTCTCCATGGTAAATATCACGGCGGGATTCGCAAAGTCCAGCGTCTGGCCTCCGAACCCGACGGGCTTCACCGACGCGGACTTCTTGGCTGCTCTCCCCTCCCGTGCCCCTGCTCCCACGGGGGAGACATCGAACACGGAGCGAGCGGCCCCGTGGTCGGCCGAGCCAGGACCGTCGACGCCGATGGCAGTGACGCCACAAGACATTCGCCCGTTCCCCGTCGCTTGCCCCCGCATGCGAGGGGGCGGAAGAGGGCGCGGCAAACGCTTTCCCGTTATCCTGACGTCCAGTCCGGAAAAGAAGAAGCTCGAGCACGTCACCGCCGCCGCCAAGGCTCGCCCGAAGGCCAAGAAAATTCAGCTGGACGAAGAGAAGCAGAGAGAGGAGCAGACAGCGGAAACGGAAACGAGCGACAGCGACGCCGACGTCGACCCTACTGAGATGGAGGAAGAGAGGGTCGGGCTCCTCAATGACCGCCGAGCCGGTCGCCGAGCTCTCCCCCGCGCAGATAGAAATGGGCGACTTCCTCCTCGTGGCCGTCAGAGGAGCCGGGCGACAGGGCACGGTCACCTCCCGCTACGTCGTTCAGGCCCTTGAGGCCTTCGACGAGGATGACCCGGACTGGATCCGAGTGCACGGGTACCGAGCTCTCAGTCAAACGGTCTTCTAGTCGATAAATGAACTTGCGTTTTTATGAGTTAAGAAAACTGCCATGTGGTCACGGGTTGATGACCTCAAGCAATATAAATTATTGTGTTCATTTAATGATCTCTACTGTACTGTCATGTGGTCAGAGGTTGACCTCAAGCAATCGAAACTGATGTGTTCATTTTATTATCTGTACTGTCATGTGGTCACAGCTTGATCACAGGTGATGACCTTAATCAATAAACCGATGTTTTCATTGAATGTCCTCTTCAATAAGTTATCTTTTGTCGCCCCCGCGTGTGCTCGAAAATTTAACCAAAATTGCATTCGAACATTGAAACATTTTTTGTCTTATGTCAAGGAACGTGATTGATTTTATCAAAATAAATATGTGGCCAAGTGACCTCCATGAAGTGGGTTCTTGGTCGTTTATGCGGTACCTGGGCTCTTGTAAAGCTCAAGGTAGCTCCCAGCTACGAGCATTGTCCTCAATGCCGAGAATAAAATTCGAAACATGACACCGGCCCATACCTCCCGGGCCATGGCCCATACCTCCCGGGGTATTTTGATGAGTCGAAAAAGCGCATGATTTATTTAAAGTTATCTCCAGACAAAATAGTTGATTCCAGATGCCTGATATGGGGTACACTTTACAGGCAAAAGGCAATTCCCCGTACCAAGGGTGAAAAACCAGGTCTAGCCACTAACCACAGGAAGAAAATTGTCATTTCACAAAACCGGCCCATACCTCCCGGGTCTCCCCTACATAGATATGATCATAAACGAAGTAGGCTGAGGCTTACTTTGGTTCTGGTTTTTACTGACATAGCCTAAAAGACACGAGTTTGTATTATGCAATACGTATGTACTGTGTAAGAAATCCACTCCGTATTACGTATAGGTATCTGGTTCTAATCACTTCTGTAAACAGCATTCCCGACGAAAACACGATGAACTGTCATCCATATATTGCAACGTTGGCTGATGGGAAAGACTGGATCTATGGGGCGGCACATGACGGTCCGACGGCCGGGTGTTGACGGATGGCCGCTGTTTGACGGGCCGTCACTGGCGGATGACGGGTCCGTCTGCCGCCCCGCGGCCCGGACTGACTCAATCCGGAGTCACCGTCCCGGCCACCGACACCCACACATACAAACATACATATCCCTCAAACAGCGCGAGCGGTGAGCGCTACAGTCGCCAATCGACGCTCACACGCGCTCACCCACGCTCACACGCGTGAGATTCGCCACACGCTACGCGGCACCGAGGCTGATGACAGTGTCGTGCCATCGAGGTGATAAGCCGACCGAATCGGAAAAGACAATGTGAACGGTCTACATATGCGAGAGTGTAAGGAAGAATGAAATATAACCCCCACTCATAATATGCATCCTTATGAGCCCTTGTACTAGCATTCACACTGAATGGCCACAGTCGTGCGAGCAGGCGGATATCACGGAGTCTATGCGTTGAGCAGATTATCTGAGAATATGTTTGGCATCAGTTACTGCTTCTCATTCTCCGAAGGCTGACGCATCTTGCGTCCAAGCTCGACGGGCGACTCCGCCTCACTCACCGACTCTGACACGCTTTGACTCGAGTCTGGACCGACTCCGACTCTGACGCTGCCACGACTCCACCACCGCACGGCCCCTCCACCGTCAGACAGAGTCAGCCATCTGGCGCGACACCAGGGTGGCGAGTGTGTCGACCCGGTATCCTCCGGGTAACCTCTCCTCCCCGCCCTACACCCGGGACCTGGACATCTTCTCCAGTCGAGGACAGCCGCTCTGCCGGTGTAGCTTCAACCTTACTCTCCCCTGTCGCCGCCTGTGTCCGCGGCGGCGGCTCTGTGTGTCACTTTTTGAAGGGAAGGATGCGCGCCACGAGCCTGCCGAGCGGCTGGTCGCCGTCGTACTGCCGGCTGAGATAGATGAGCCGCAGACCATCCTGGTCGAACGAGTCGAGCACACCCCAGCGGCGGAAGGTGCGCAGCGCGCTGCGGATCGTCTCCGCCGACAGACTCTCACCTGCGGAACGGGGAGAAATGGGAGGTCAGGCCACGGTCAGGTCTCGTCAGGTCTGGTCTGATCTGATCAGGTCAAGTTGGGTTAGGTGAGCACTGAACACTTTAACAGACATTTGTATAACGCAAGAAGGTCACCAACAGACTCACAAGACAATCATCCAGCATAAACAGGCAACTGAATAGCACACAATCCAGCACAAAGTCGCGTACACAGGTAGGATTTGTTGACAGAATAGCTCCTAGCGGATGCAAGACATGGCAAATGTACTAAAAAGGTTAAATGAAGTTAAGCCGCAGATAATTCCTGAAAAGACACGGAGGTCAAAGAGAAACATCATCCAGCCCAGTGCAAATGACGTCGGTAACTTATCAAATCACCTGCTGTTTTACCGCCCCTCCAACACACAACCCGCGGCTGTTGCGTGTCAGAACCAGGCGGTACGGCGGCTGAAACTAACTACGCCGGCCGGCCGGGGAATGGAACTCCCCGGCTGAGCCGTGCAGCCCACCAGCGTTCCCGACTGGTAATCCCGAGATCAGCCCCGACATTTGCCCGGCACCGGTCCGGCTCGGAGCTCAGCTCGCAATTCGACAAATGCTCGGCCGGCCGGGCGCGATTGTTTCACAGTCCCACCTCGGCATACAAATAACGAGCCTATTGCTGGCTGAAACGGGGCCGGACCGGCCCAGAAATAGCGACCTCAGATTGGACTGGGACCGGGCCGGGCCGGGCCGGCCGGGACCCTGAGGCCGGCTGACGTCGCGCACTGACCTTCCCCACCGTCAGGGCACGGTCGAGGTGCGCAGCGCGGGGTACCCACCGCAGTTCCCCGAACTCAGCCGCTGGCACTCGGCCGAACCGCACTGATACGGCGCTTTGAGCTCTGTGCCGCCGGCTCCAGCGGTAAACAGCTCCAAAGTCGGGCGCAAAAAGCCCGCTACAAGCCACTTCATTATGGGGCTGCACGGCGCACCGGTATCGGCGGCCAGGTCGAGTCCGGCGGCCCGGGACAGCCGGCGCCGCACCGCGCCGCCGCCCAGCCGCCGCTGCTGCTCCATTAGAGCGGCTCGAGCCGACCGCTGCGCGCTGAATAACCCAATACGGCGCCGGCGGCTGCATCCGCTGCCGGCGGCGGCCGCGTCTTCGGCGAGCAGCAGCCGCTCCGAGCCGGGACACGGAAACGCACTCGACGGTGCGGTGAATTCGGCGCGCCGCGGCGAGTCCGGTGCACCACAGACGCGCCGCGTCCAAACGAGACCGCCATTGTAACGGGACATTCTCAGAACAGAGCGTGAATGGATTATATAGAAAGTTATTGTTCAGTGAATTAACGGACATCGCAAGCATTGTATTGAATTAACAGGAACAGTGCATAGACGTGCGCTATGGAGAGGAAACCATTAGCGAAGGGGAATATGAAGCTCAATTCTGGCCGCAGCATCTGCAGCTTATCCCGCAGCTGAGTATCCCGCCGTTCAGCGAGTTGAGTATGACTGTTGGGCATCTCTCCTCCCCGACCATTCTCTGTCACCACCGCACGAGTTTTGTAAGCCGCTCGATGGAACACCCACGGCCAACGGCCCCATCCAGACGACACAACGGCAGCCGTATTCATCCACCGGGAAACATAGCAAAGCTCTCTGTCTCCAGCTGCCACTCGCGGAAATTCACCGAGGAAATCCTGGCATCGTCCCACGCCCGACGGCAGTCTTCAAATATCCGGCTCCATCTTTTAGAAAGGTATCCGACCGCCTCAGCAACGTACCGAATAAAAAACTGGAGCAACTTCGGCACCAACTCTTTCGGCTCCATGCCTCACTTCTCATTCGGTTCTGGCTGCTTCCTTTCAAGACAGTCAACACAATGCTAATGAATATCTCGTATAAATACGCGCTATTTGTGTACTGGCCATTGGTGAGCGTCGTTGAGCACATTGCCATTTGGGCGGTGTTATTTCAGCGCGGCGCGGCCCGGGTGCGTCCATCCGGCTCTCTGCCCGAAATCCCCGGATCCGGGCCGCGGCGGCCGGTCGGCCCCTCCGGACCGCCGCGCCGCCACTGGTCGCAACACAGCGCACCCACCCATCTGGCCGGAAAGATAAGCCGGCTTCAAGACATTGCCAGCGGCCGTTTTTCGCCGCCGGCAGAAAAACAGATCCAGTGCGCGGCCGACTCTGGCGGAGACAACATGGCGATGATGGGCCGCAGTAGGACTGAGCCTCACCCGCCAACGCACTGACACACACACCGACAACAAACCGGGGACGAGCCGAGGATGCCTGCAGATGGCCGGCTTACACACACGGCAGCTTTACGAGCGGAACGAAATGAAAAATGAAAAACATGAATGCACATAAAGAGGAACACGACGGATGAGGTAAACACGAGAGGCGCTAACAATGACTTGTGGATTCACTTTCTTGCCGGCCGCTTGAGAAAGTGTTCGCAAATGTAAAATTTGTCGGCGGTTTAGTCTCCGCAGTCCGCAGTCCACATACGGCCGACTCGTCACCGATTTAGCGTCGCAAAAGCATTTTGTAATACCCCTAAAACTGATTTTGCAAAAAGCATAATTAATGCCAATAAGCTAACAAAAATGTAGAGGCAAAGATACACATGGCAAAGATAAATATAAATTTGCGTGCAAACTAGCTTATAATAAACAAGCGTTTATATCAGTGGTATCTCATCAAGCGTTAGACGCGTTTACATAGGGTTTTGTTGCAAGCTTATATCTCCGTCCGTGATGTTGCAAAAGATGCCAATGGTAAAAGATTTACAAAATGATTCCCTCCAAATATTTGAAGACCACTGCAACGAAATTATCGCCAAATTAGCGAGCTAGAGCCTCGTCAAATATGCTATGTAAACCGGGTTACTGATAAACGCTACCCGCAAGTAACACATAATATCGAGGTCCCTAGACTCTGGCGTCCTGGCACAGGCGCCATGACCGCTGCTCGGTCTGCCCCGGCACCATCGCAGGCCCGCTGAAATCGGCCCCACTCCGTACGGGCCAGCGGGCCATTTCGATTCCGCCCGACTGTCAGATGGCCAGGCCGGTTTAACGCCACGGCCGCCGCGCGCCGCACCGCTTCACAGAAGAGCCTCCAATTTGTCGTGTGAGTTATGTTTACATGATACCAGTCGGCCAAAATATGAGTTATGTAACGGAACGAAAAGTTTGGCGGTACATTATGTATACGGGCAGGTTTTCAGACTCAGGAGTTATGAAATGTATTTAAAAAATAGCGCAGGAAAATAAGGTTACGGATCGTCCAACAGCAGCTCAATAGGCGGGGAAAACAACATGCATAGATCAATACTACTGAAAGCATTCGATATTACAAGGTCCAGATCATTCTCTGAGGCAAGGCATATTCAGCTAGTGGGTAAATACAAGCGAGCATTATAATGTACGTACTGTGCACTTTAGTAATATTGGATCTCCATTCACTGATGTAAGATGACACCAGGCACAAAATCATACAAAAGCCAAATGACACTGCACAATGCACATGTGCACAAGTTACAGTTAAAGGCGACTCTATCCTCGGCATTGACCGACAACGCTTCAACATGCCACAGTCATTCCCAGAGAGACAGCCTGTTGTGCCTGTTGTGTCGCGACTGTGCTCGATGTCACCTGAAGGTGCATGTTTAACTATTGCCACGCCTGGACAACAGAACAGTCAATATCACTGTAACTTATGGGCAATTTAGTCTCGATATGTGACAACACTCGACAAATCAATAACATGTAAAACGTTTAAGTACTGTTTTTCCTCAGTCAATGTGCTCGCCGCAGCTATTCACAATCAATTTACTTTCCGAACTGCATCTGTGCTGTGCCACATGAACACTGTAGAGCGCAGTTATAAATAGCACCAGTTAACCACCCAATCGACTCGGGCCGGATGTTCAAACGCTATCCCTCCTCCAACTAGATCAAACTACAAGGAATCGAATTAATCATCCACTCAGCAGGGAATCGCCGATATTGGAGCTGGTCAACTCCAGTCGTAATTGGATAAGTGACGCACTCGGCGTGTGTGATTTTGCGCACAACTCTGAGCGAAGGTCATTAGACAGCCTTCCCCTCCTCCACATCCATCCAAATTAGACAGAAATTGGCTAACGAGGAACATGGCTGATCTTCCACTGGGATCTCGTATTGAAACACCGCACGTTTGATTTAGAACAGCCAAACATACCGACATCAAAACGGTTCGGAATGAGCTCGATCGGCGGCACCCCAGGGAGGGCGTTCCCCGGATGATCGGCCTGATTGACAGCCGGCGACCTCCTGATGCGGCCAGCCCGGGAGAGCGGCGATACATCGCCGTGGACCCAGTCGTCCGCAGGATCGTATGCATGCGTCCAAATATTTGTCTAGTCAGTAATTGCTTACGCTTCGAGTGGCCATCGGCAGCTATTTCAAGCTGCTACGAGCATGATAGGCTCGGCATTGCCGGTCACAAACAAAGCTTATCCCCTCGGTAGCTCAGCATGAAGTTATATCCAAGATCATGCCGACACTAAATCTATTGAAGCCGAGTATTTTTAGCTGACCGAGGCGGGCCCGGCTGGCAGGGTGACGTGCCGCCTGACGGACAGTCGCCAGAGTGTGACGTCACGTCAGCCGGGTGACGCCACGTCACTCCGGTCGCGCCGGAGATGCCAGGCGGCTCTGAACGGGGGCGGCCGGCGCAGCGCGTCAGTTTTTAGTCAGCCGCCGACGACGACGATGATGGAGCACCGCTGAAGGCGGCCGCATGGATTTTCTGCCCAGCTTCTGGAGACACGGGGACGGGTCGAGAGCGAGAAGAGAAGGGGAGAGTCGAGGGGAGGAGGATGGCGACAGCGCGCACCGTTCCGTCGAGCAGCGGTGTATTTTCGGAGTCCCTGAAGGTGGCACGTCCTGCCGCGACCCGCGAGGTGACTGAAGACCGCAGGGCAGTCTCTCCCAGTCCTCCCACATAAAAGGAGGCGTCTACTGGATCGACCGCGGTCGTAAATCATCAAACTCACTGACCGGGCACCCCGAGGTAGCCGGGTCGAGGGTCAGTCGGGAATAGCAACTACCAAGGTGCAGAGTCGACGGATTTTATTAGCGGCTCCGACTCCGTCAATAACTTGACTCTGACTGACTGCGACTCCGACTAGGCAGCCCTGGCAGCAATAACCAATCCAGGATACTGGCCCATCGGTGAGAAGGAAACACCTGCTGGATAAAGGAGACCGATCACCCCGGCCGGAGACCCGCCCGACCGGGTGGGAGAGCCGATCGCCCGGGCCCGAGAGCCGCTCGCCCCGCTCTCTCAGGTCGGAGAGCCTCCCGCCCGCTCGCCGCGGCGACCTGTGGCGACCCGAGCAGCCTCCTCTGCCGGCCTTGGCTCGCCATCTGCATTACAATGCGCCGGTCACTGCGGAGGCGGCAATATTGCGACAGGGCTGGGCGGCGGGCCGTCACCGGGCGCGGACCGGAAGGTCGCCCCCGCCGCCGCCGCCCCACGATGGCCCGCTGGCGTGTCAGTGTCGGTCGGCCGCCAATCTGGTCCCGATCACCACCGCGGGCCTCCGGTGATCGCGACGCTCGACGACGGCACGCCACCGCCGGCAGCGAGCCGCACGCACTCCGCGCCGCCGGCGACACAAACAGACTGAGTGCCCGGGTAGGAGCGAGCATTGCGTGATGGGTGAGTGGAGCACAGCTGAGGACTGGAGTGGGTGGCAGCGGAGTGGATGACATTGTATATGATTCGGCGTCTGTTAATTTGTGAAACACAAGCTGGATGGTAGAGCTGAATTGGGATTAACTGGATCATAATCACGCGCAATAATCTTGTTTGATTCAAGCATAAACCTCCGCGAGTTTAGAGTTACTCGGCGCTACAGCGACATGCATTTCTCATTTCCTCATACACTGCAGACGCAGCCCAGCAGCCGATGTCTCAAACATTCCTCATGTCGCGACCCTTCGTGACTCTTGTCGTCTAGACAGAATACAGACACCGGTGATAGGTGAAAAAATAACCACCTCTGCCGCCGCTGTCGCCGACTCCGATCCCAGTCCACTCGTGGTCAGCCAGACGGGGAAACACACGACTGGTGCACAGCGGTCACGTACCGACGCTCCCGGAACCGACCGACTGATTGAGTGCCCCTAGTCCGTGACACGTAGTCGGTGCGACACAGCGACACCCATCACTGTCCGCCACCGCCGCGATCCGACCACAGACAGTACGGGCGCGCCGGTCCTGGGGGACGTGTGTCTAGTCCATGTGGCCGGCCGGCCGCGGGCCTGGTAACATACGGCCACCGGCGGCCGCTGAGACAGCCGGTCTCTGTCCGCAGTGAGACACCGCCGCCGGCGCCGCAACGCTGCCGCAGCGCTCTGAAACCAACTCGCTAATGACGAGCGATGTCGAGACATCAGGACCCCCGCTGAGGGGGAGGGACGGAGGGGGAGTGTTTCCTTGCCGGGCGCTGCTCGGTATCTCTCACCGCGAGAGACGTGACTCGAGTGGAGCCGACCGAATGACGACGGTGAACAGCGGGCCGGAGAGATATGGAGACGGGAGGGAGAGAAAGAGACAGGGATACGGAGAGAGAGGGAGGGAGGGATATGGAGGGAGAGAGGGAGGGAGGGAGAGGGGGAAGGAGAGAGAGAGGAAGAGAGAGAGAGAGAGAGAGAGAGAGAGAGAGAGAGAGAGAGAGAGAGAGAGAGAGAGAGAGAGAGAGAGAGAGAGAGAGAGAGAGGAGAGAGATATGAGGTCGCCGTGGAGCGAGCCATCAGTGGACAATACCGCAATACCGCAAATAAGGCGATGCCTCTAATACAGTACGAGACTATTCACTATTACGAGGAAACTTTCAAGGATAAAACGCAAAGTCAGTCTGCTATTTCCGAATAGCAGCATTTCAGTATCGATAATTCCCGAACTCGAAAGAGGATCTGTCACGCGAGGTCAATGAGTCCAAATGAAAGACTAGCCTGCAGTCCACACGGCCTCCCGAGTCCCGCCACAAATTCAAGCAAGGAAACTCTCCATCAAAACTCCGGCAGGCCATACGTAAATCAAGCTCATTAACCTGTTTATCAGAGCCGGTATCAGGTGACAGCCACGTCGAGAGCAACGGTCGGCAACAGCGACGGTACCGACACCGACACCGGTGGCAGGGGAGCGGCCGCCGCGGCGCTACCCTGGGGATATTCGGCAGTCCGATCTGTGACCGGCCACGGCGCGGCGGCCGGACCCACTCGGACGGAAACTCGCCCGGCAGAGACACTCGTCTCCAGAGCGCCACCAATCTTTATTTATGAGCCTTTTACGGGAGATTGTTTTCGCTGGGTGTACATCAACAGGCGATGAAAGCATGAAGCCGCTGCGTATGATAGTGCTCCCGCGGCCAAAACACGACTCTGAATGACGCTATCCGTATGATAAGTGGCCAAAAGAAAACAGAATCAGCTTATCAGATGATGGGATACGTATGCTGTGACGTCAGCCCTCCGATATTGACGCAAGCCGAGACCGTAATTCCAAGATGCATATGATAAAAATTATATATTGGAAAATGTAAACAAGAAATGAATAATGCTACTTATAAAAAACACCGAACTCATGATAATAATTCACATCAGAAACATTTTGATTTAAGAAAGAGAAAGACGGGGAAGAAAAAGTGGAGAGAGAGAGAGTGAGAGAGAGAGAGAGTGAGAGAGAGTAAGAGAGAGTGAGAGAGAGTAAGAGAGAGAGACGGAGGGAGGGAGGGAGGGAGGGAGGGAGGGAGGGAGGGAGGGAGGGAGAGCAAGAGCGAGAGGGAGAGCAAGAGCGAGAGCGAGAGCGAGAGCGAGAGCGAGAGCGAGAGAGAGAGAGAGAGCGAGAGAGAGAGAGAGAGAGAGAGAGAGAGAGAGAGAGAGAGACGGAGGGAGGGAGGGAGGGAGGGAGGGAGGGAGAGCAAGAGCGAGAGGGAGAGCAAGAGCGAGAGCGAGAGCGAGAGCGAGAGCGAGAGCGAGAGCGAGAGAGAGAGAGAGAGAGAGAGAGAGAGAGAGAGAGAGAGAGAGAGAGAGAGAGAGAGAGAGAGAGAGAGAGAGAGAGAGAGAGAGAGAGAGAGGAGACGCTTTCATTTCGGTTTTAATTTCTACTTAACGCCTAGCAACGACCAAAAACCTCACAAACAGCATCTTAACTACAAAGTTCAGTGCCGGCAGTAATGGCCCCAATCTTGCACAGTCAAACACCGATTCTAGTAGGGCCAACTTCTTAACAACTTTTTATCAGACCCTTGCAAACTTATCAAACCTCCGGAGGCAACATAACGACAATGTGCTTCAGAGCACTGAATCAATTTAAAAACACATCATTAAGATATTCGAAATTCCAGTTGGCTGCACCGTTAACTTCACAGTACCAAGCCTAACCTCCATCAAAGCGCTGGAACGATACAATCCGTAATACTCGTACGTTGCAATTCCATCAATGAATAATCCCATTCCATCAAGGAGCAGTGTCAATCACCATAATTGTAAATGACTGCACAATTAAGGTCCGATCGATTTCCACTTAGCCGGTCCCAAAATGCTCAGTCCTGCCCACTGGGGCAAGCCCTGACCATCGGACTCGCGCCCCGCGCCTATGCCGGCGGCTATTAGGCTAGCGGGGCGCTCAGACGCACTTCAGAGACCGCCGGGCGCCGAGACTGTTTGCCAGTCAACTCAGCGGCGGAAATCAAACCGAATTCGCGCTTTGTACGTGACACTTTTGCAGTCAGGAATACGTCAAACTGCACCCGAGAAATGTGCAAATGAGGAGGCAATGAAACGCGTCGTGCATCAATGCTCACAAACGAATAAATAGGAACAAAATGGAGGCAGAAGAAGGATATTCTATTGTGCTATTATTCGAAAAATATACGAAGAACGAGACGAAATCAACGATAGCAGGATGCAATACCTAAGATGGGAGCTGCAATTGTGATAAAATACAAGACGTGATATTCAACGCACGACAGCTGATCATAGACTAGATCACATAAATGGCTTCATAGAAACCGTGCGCTTTTATGTGACGTATAGCATTAAAAAAAAAAACGCAGTTCAAACTATGACATCTTAATGTCCTTTTGTATCAGATACATAGCAGTTTGACTCCTAAAACCCTTGGCCGGTATTTCGTTCTGGAGAAGTAACATGAAATACAAATCCTGGCAATGAAGGTAAAACCCATTTGAAACCACAGCCATCTTTTTGATATTATGGCATACCATACATAGCGAATGACGATCTTTTTTTTTTGCCTGAATAATTTATGAAAAATGTTCACTCAATGGAAAAGCAAAACTCGTCCATCAGACAATTGTACTACCACATGGTAGGCATGCTTATAACATTGGTTAAACTACCAAACACAGGCGAAAGCGTGTCTCTAACCAAATTATCGTCTGTTGTAGCTGGCGTTGGAGCATCTTACGCTGGGCTGCGCCACCTACCCTGCACTACACACCCCTTAACCATCTGAGTTTGAGAAGTCTTTTAACGCTCTGGGCTGTCCAACCGGCGTCATGATGAATTTTCCTCCACCCTGGACAAACGATCTCTCCCCACCACCCTCCCATGTTATTACGAACAACTACCATTGATTCACCCACGGGTAAGACCTTCCACTCCTGCCCTCCCCGCTGCACTCACCATAAGCCAGCATGCCGAGCATCAGTTTGTTCTTGATCTCGTAGAGCACATCGAGTACAAAGTCCTGTTCGGCCAGCTCCTGGCCGACCAGCCGGTGCAGACAGCAGGCGGTGATGTAGTACGTGTCGATCACAGGCGCCACCTGGGACTGCAGGAACAGCAGCTGTTCGCGACTGTCGGCAGTCAGCTGTACCTGAGGGGGTGGGTGGAAGGGTGGTGTCACACAAAGCATGGAGAGTGTAATAGAGGGGAAAACATACAGACGCTGGGCCTACCATACCATTGGGAAACATGGGGATTCGTCAGGATGAAGAAACGGGGTCATCCGACGCGTTGAAGCCTATCAGAGATAGCGGTAAGACAGACAGAGAGAATGAGACAGCCATGTAGAAGTCACCCCAGGTGAATATGTTTCCCCTGACGTTTGTATAATTATCGGAAAAACGAAAACCGATACGACCAAAGACTTTTCAGGTACGATGTTACCCCAGGTTGAGCCACGTTGGTTTAGACCGCATATGCCGGCTCTGTTCGTAACTAAACACAGCTAGCTGTTGACTGACCATGTAGAATGTCTCGTTGGCCGGGTGACCGAAGTCGGTGTCGCCGTCGCTATAATCACTCTCGCTGTCCGCCTGCTCAGTCTGGTCTCTGAAGCGGGCGAACGCTCGGCTGGCCCACTCCTCAGACTCGTTGGCCGGCTTATCCTGTTGGGGCGATGGGTTGGTGTGAACTTTGCCCAGATAGCTGTTACACTCACCAGGACTGAACGGAACATGCAGTGGTTAGCTGAGATCAAGAGTCATCATAGAAAAAGTTAAGAAAAATAGACAAAGAACACGTTGTGCGAGGTGAAATCCGTTACCCTTACACCACCATTTATCTTTCACTGAACAGCCAGCTGCAGCTTATATATGAATGTATTTTTGGTGTAATGCATTCTTCAATGCATGAATTTCATTCACGCCTTGGAAATAGACCTAGTCTGCAATCTATTCATTTACACATTATCTGTACATACACGGGATGCCTAGCTACAAACTTCACACTACTTCCTTCGGTCCATTCGTCAGTTCATCTGTCCTTCCTCTCTCTCACCTGTACGCTGACCAGCACCTCGGCGCTGGTGAGCCGGTTGAACGGCTCTGTCAGCGCGTCCTCGATGGGCCGACAGGGCGGCGCCAGCAGCAGCTCGTCACTCAGCAGGTCGGCCAGGTGGGCAGCAGCCGTCAGCAGCTGGTGCTGGCCGACCTCACAGTCGCGGGTCGGGCCGGCGTCGACCAGCGCGGCCAGGTCGACCGTTAGCAGGGAGAGGAGGGAGGCGGCCAGCACGGCGTCCACTCCCAGCGGCTGGCTGGCGCCGTGCGAGTAGTAGGCCAGCTCCAGCACGTTGGGCAGGATGGTCACAGGACGGACAAACGTGACCTCGAGGGGAGGCCGGTCCGGGCCGCCCGACATCTGCAGACGCTCCTCGGTGACCAGACCGGGGCCCAGCAGAGACACCTGACGGCGGGAGTGGGTAATTAGAACCGAACGACGGCGCTAGTGAATGAGAAGGCCTGGACTCAACGTCTCGGAAAAAAAAAAATAAGAGAGGACAAACAGGTGTCACATGTTCCGATAGGCGATACGCATTACCCAACCATATTCTGCTGGATATTCATTGAAACTGACATCAACAGACGCATAGCCTTATTTCCTTTTTAACAACAATGAAAGTCACGGAATTTTGTTTTGTCCCTTGCTTGTCCCGTCCCAAAGTCCACCGCAATCCGTTGCTCGTTGTCGCCACTTACCGCCGATCGGACCACGTCGCCCGTCTCGCCGGTGAAGCCGACGTCGACTCGCCGCGTGCGCAGGTCGTCGCGGGTCTTGCCGAACGCGTTGGTGAGCGCGCTGAGGGTACAGCCGCTGCGGAACCGGTGGAGGAGCAGCAGAGCCACCAGCTGGGTACTCATCACGGCGCAGCAGCTGGCCGCGTCTGCAGAGGGAGGGAGAGGGAGGGGCACATAGCGGGTCAGTAATGGACGCGACAGTTGGGGAAAGAAATGTCTCACATAATACCGAAACCGTACCAAACTAGCTACCCTACCTCATCGTCACGTAACAATATTAGGTCAAACATGAAATGGGATGAGAGCATCTTATATAAATATCCATCACATGTTATGATAATGACGAAGGTGACAAGACTACAGCGCTAGGCTGTAACTGACGCGGGGTAGACATTGACTCATCTCTATACACCCCGCCACGTCACACCGCCCCGTCGCATCCCTGCATGAATCTCCTCACCAGCCAGTGCGAACCTCTCGTCACCTACTCCTCACCATAGAGAACGTGCTGGGCCAGCGCGCTGACAGCAGACCGCTGCTGGAGGTCCACCTGGTCCAGACCGAACAGCGAGCTACCTGACGAGTTAGAGTCGGGAGACGACGAGAGAGGCACAGAGTCCAGCAGCGGCGGCGCCGGCCGCGGGTACCGGCCCGTTGACAGAAACTCCTGAGGGCCGAGAGACGAGGGACCGGTCAGCGTGGCAGTTATCAAGATTCCTTTACTACTCAGGTTGGTTCACTAGGGAAATAAAGGCGCCGTGGTGACGTCATCAGAGGAAATCCTTCACGTTCAAATGAAGGGGTCATTCGAATTGCTGATTTTGGCTCGATAATAGTCCTATTTTTTAGTTTCAGCCCCATTTATCGTAATGAGGCGAACTCATTGTTACATTGGTACAGCTTTTGATGCATGTTTTTTTTTTCTCCAGCTCACTCGAAAGATGATGCAATTCGAATGCATGCCTATGGGTTAAGGGAGATTCTACCGCCGTGGTAACGTCACGGTAAAGGGATTCTGGAGCTCGTGAACGGGGGCTGGCAGTTACATATAAGGTGGCAAGGAAGGTTTTTCCTCAATTACTTGCAGCCTGCTTGATATTTAGCCTTGAAAACATAAAACTGGCTATATAGTTCCACAACATAGCAATAGAATTTCTGATGCAAACTATCCTCAAATATGTATTCATTTTAAACATTGTTTACCAACGTCTATGAATCTTGGAAGATGTCTTGACACCTCTTCTCTTATTGGCGACTGCATATCATAGATCATTTGCGTGTACTGCCAGGTCCTACCAGTCTCTAGTCTGCATCCAACACCCCCGCCGCGGCCAACTCACCGACAGTTTGAACGGCTGCGCCAGGTCGAGCCGCACGGAGCCGTGCCGCCCGCGCAGCACGGCCCAGATGGCGCGCACGGCCGCCGCCACCGACTCGCCCTGCTTCGGACGGCCCAGCTGCTCGCCGATGAAGTTGCCGTCGATGATGCGGTCGTAGCTGACGCCGACCGGCACCAGCAGGGCGTCGTCGATACGCTGCTGATTGAACGCGTGGACTACGACACTGAGGAGGCCGGCTGTGGGCGAGAGAGGTGGGAGTTGTTCGGTGAGAGCACAGACAGATATAGGCAACGACAACTACAGGATTTTAATGCATCACAAAAAATCAGTTTTATCAGCATGATATCCGTTACAGGGTAGGTCACACGGTATCATGGATGAGATAATAATGGATTGGTGTCTTCGCAGTTTTTGGCGACATTGAGCTCAGGCCTGCCATCTAGCGGGAGAATTATCGCAAGTTAGGAGCAAGCCGAGTGAACGCCGCTGATTAGCATTGTGACACACGGGAGTGTCGTGTAGTAGCAGGCTTGTTTTGCAATTTTTCAAAAGGTTATGTCCTTATATGTCAGCAAAAGCGAAGAAATCAGTAGATTTATGTGCAGGGTCAGTAATAAGATAAGCAGTTCCATGTTATTTCATTATTAAATCGTGAAACAGGGAGTTATTGGAGGCTTCGCCAGCACGTGTCGTTTTCGCTATTTTTCACATGAGTCTTTACTTGGCCTAAATCAAACAAATTGTCCGATCAAAGAACAAAATGAACGTAAGTACTATAGTCACCGTGCTATCTATAAGTCTAATGAAAAAGTTAAACGGAATTGCTAACGTCATTGCCGCTCAATATGTCATTCAAGACGCTCTATGAAAAGGACCCAACCAGTGCTGCGTAGTCGATGAAATATCAGTGACTTTGGCTCCAACTCCGACTCCGGTATCCAAATATCGACTCCGACTCCTTCGGGCAGAACTGTCGATTCACACAGACTCCGACTCTGACTCCGATTCTGCAGCCCTGGTAAGTCTGTGGAGTCGATGACTTTTCGGTGATGTTCGACTCATACTCCGACTACAGCTTTTAATAATCAACCGACTCCGAGTCGGAACAGAACCGCTGGCTCTGACTACAACTCCGCAGCCCTGGCCCAAGATAGCCGCCTAAAACAACTTTGATGTGTGATCTTCTTCGTACATTGTGAATGTTATTTTAAACAAGGAGTGGAAAAGGGAGACGAAGCCTTCACAAACAAGGATCTCCTGTTGCGGATCAATCAGCTGCTGGAACAGAAAGGCATAAACACCACGCATCTCATTTCATCGTTTTCCTAACGACTCCAATGTAAGCACTGATCAATGCAGTGCGAGCATCGACGTGACATTTGTGTACCAAGTTTGAGTGTTATCCGCCCAGCCGTTCTTGAGATATGGAAGCGGCACCCCGCACGTGCGCACGTGCAGTAGCACCCCCATAGTGACACATGGAAATGTATTGGCCACTGGGTGCCTAACTATTGACGAAGTTTTACTGTAATGGGCCCAGCCATTGCGGAGTTACTTTATGTGGAACAATTTCGACACCCCTAAGTTGGCACGTGACACGTGCCGTAACATTAACTAAGATGAAGAAAATCGGGCGAAATTCGGAGAAGAAGAAATAAGCCTACCAAATGTGTATGACATATTGTCAAACTGCTGTATACCATTGTGAGTAAATGGCCATATAAAAGCTCGTACAAGCCGATGGGACTGGGCGTTTCAATACACACCGTCTTACACATTTTATTTTCGTTATTACCTAAAGGCTGCTTGACGTTTTTGGCTTTCAAGCATTTAGGACATTTTTTGTCGTCTCAGGTCCAGTAAGATTACCTCCAACTCGTGGGAATATGCACTTCGAGCCAACTAACACACCACACCCACGTGTGTCATAATGCTGAGAGATGGCGTTCACTCGGCTTGCTCCTAACTTACGATAATTTTCTCGCTAGATGGCAGGCCTGATCCCAATGTCGCGGATCCCAATGTTAATTTCCACGAGACACCAATCCAGTGTTATATCATCCATGACGGTATCGAGTAATCGTAAGAATCGACGTGGCAAGAGTCGTAGCCCTTGAAAGCAGAAAAGAGCACAAGAGTCAGCATCAATAGCATCAATAATTCATACATGCTAGTGCTACTGAGAAGCTGATGAGACAGCCGCTATGCCGGACCCTACCTTTTGGCGGTCGGGGCCTGCCGTTCCTGGACCGTCCTCCTTCGATGAAGAACTCCATGTTGTAGCCCCGCGCCAGCGCCACCTCCATGTAGTTCTGCAGGATGGCGCGGTACAGCAGGTCCTTCCGACCGGACGCCGTGTCCAGGCGGCGCTTCACGAAGAAGGCGCCGAGCCGGGAGAGCAGCGGGCCGAACAGCGGGATCCGCAGGTTATCCCCGGCGGCCACCAGCGGCGCCTGGATGCCGTAGTTGGTGCAGACGAAGCTGAGCAGGATGTAGTCCAGGTGCGACTTGTGCAGCGGCAGGAAGATGACGGGTGTGCCCGGGCTGGCCCGCTGCGCCTGTTTGACCGCCTCCAGCTGACCCTTGTGGACGAGCACGGAGCCGAGCATACAGCGCAGCAGATGCAGCAGCGCCCACGTACTGAACCTGCCGGCCAGGGAGGGGGTGATGCTGGATGAGGGGCAGAAAAATCAGGTGGCAGGGTGTAGGGAACGTCGAAAGAGGAGATGAAAGGGACGTCACGGGGAGAGACTAGGTCAGACGAGGAAATGGAAGGAACTTGTCTTATCCAAGAGCATTGAAATAATTGAGGTTCAGTTTTCATAGAAATATTCACCTGCACACACTTGTCTTATGATTCACTTGGGTTACTTATCATTTTCGTAGGATAAAGCGCCTGACAAATTGTCTGAAACTACCATGAAAGCCCATTTGTGAAGGAAATAGTTAATGACCACTCCTACCTGAGTAGGACGATGCTGATAGTACCTACCTCAGCATGACGGTGCTGATAGTGGTGCGCATCCCGGTCAGGATAGCCTCAGCGCGCGCGTACAGGACGCGCCGCACCAGCTGATCCGCCTCGGGCGACTCTGTCAGTCCGCGCGACTCCAGTTCCATCTCCACTGACTGCTCCAGGGCCAGCTGGACGGCGTCAGTGTCCAGTACGGCCTGGAAACGTGGACAGTGGGGGTCAGTGTCCACTGTCCAGCACAGGGAGCAGATCGAGACAGGAAGGTCAATTTCCAGCACAGTCAGGGACATGGATATAGGGGACACACGGGGATACTGTCAGCGGTACACGCTAAAAAGGAGAAACGTCATGGTACTGGTATTGGCGCTGAGGATACGAGTCGTACAGTCTGGTTTCAATGGACATTAGACATTCACAAAAAAGAGGAGCGAAGAACAGGAAAAAATAAGAAACCGGACACAGTATGTCGCATCAAATACCGTATCGCACAGGTTACTCGCATTTCTAGGTTATCGACTTTCCCGCTTCGTCGTCTTACTATCCAACAACGCTGGTCGCCTCACCTGGTTGCTGATGTCGGCCTTTGGCTGGCGGATCTCCCGAGTGGCCGTGTGACTGATGAAGCAGAACGTCCGCACTAGGAAGCTGCGGTCCGGGTCCATCGTGTTCACCCGCAGCAGGTTACGGATGCCTAGCTGCATCACCTGGGGGTCCAGGTGTGCCTTCTGCGCGGGCACGGGGGGGGGGGGTTCTGTCAGACACAAGCACGGGGTAGGGAGGTGGTCTTAGTTAGGCGCTGGGGAGAAGGCACAGGGTGGGGAGGTGGTCTCTGTCAGACACAGGGGGAATGCTGGTACGAACAGCGTGACAACAACAGACAGCTGCAAGATAAGTACAATAAGTTATTCATACTCATAACTCAGTCAGTCAGTCCTGAAAACAGACGGTCCTTCATTAGTTGATTACGGAAGCAGTTGTCACATTGACCATAGACTGATATAGGTAGCATAGCAGCAGAATGCTGCACAAACACAAACCGTAGGAGCAATGTAGGGGCGATGCAAGCAGCCTGAGACCAGCCATTATCGCATCACTGCACCCGACACCGTGAAAGCTGATAAACCCATCGCACCACTTCAGCCTTATAATCTAATCGTCAGTCGCCAGTGACCAGTTACCACTCAACACATCTGCCTGGGATCATAACGTCCAAATCTGTCACTCACATCACCGGTCATCGTAGATCACAGTCAGTCACGTCAGCGGTCACAACCCGTCACATAACTGGTAAGCCACAGCACGTCATATCACTGGTCACAACCCGTCACACCATCGGTAACAACTAACAACCCATCACAGCAACGTTCACATGACAATCCACAGCACGTCAGATCACTGGTCACAACCCGTTACATCATCGGTCACCGTAGGCTCAATTCGTCACATTTTCGGTCACAATCCCTCATATCACTTAGCACAGTCCACTACATCACAATCACATCCCCACACACCTTGTGTCTTAGGCAGCGCGGAGTCCCCATAACTACCCTGTGTATATCCGACCGTCCGCCGGCACCAACTCGACCCTTCTGAGGTCTCGTAAGGGAAGGGGAGGGGATAGAAGGGGAGGGGCGCCCTTCACCTGCCCCGGGGTGGCGCGATTGGCGGTTGGCCAGACCCCGCCCCCGTCCCGAGTCTGACGTCACTCGGCCCCCACCGGCAGCCGACGAGAGGTCGTCGCGCGGCTTCACTGAGACTCGCTCGTAGGAATGAAGGAGAGACGGAGACAGGGCTAAATTGTTAAATCCAGAAAGATGAAACTTATAAATGAAGAAGTATTTTCCAAGGCGATTTCAATGTCGTAAAATGTGACTAGATCACGGTACTAAAGCAAATAACCCCAAAGAAAACGTAGGTATCTATTCGGTCCGGTTGTCACAAGTAGGGCCTTGACAACACCCACCCACAACATTCCGAGCCCGACACTCACGGCACCGACTCTGTCACTGGCACCGCGGGATCACGAGACAACACCGGCTGCCAGGGAAGTCATTACGGTCCCACAGCCTTGACTAGGGAGGTGAAGGTCGCGTGTTGTCCTATCGTGTTTTATTAACGTTTCTAGGCTGTCACGCAGTCAGAGGAAGTCGGCGGTACCCGGCACAGGCAGGCAGAGAGACCAACAGACCCCACGCAACACTAAACGACACCAGTCGACACCAACCGACACTAACAGACACCTGCCGACAATATCAAACATCAACCGACATCAACCGACATAAGTCGGCACTCGGCACCAACCGACAATGACATCAACCGACACATTACATACCAGCGGACGGCAGAGATCAACCGATACTAGCAGACACCAATCATACCAGCCGACATCGACAGTTCATGGTTAATGTGACGAGAATTCCTAGAAACAAATGTCCCTTTCATCACCGGCGTCGGTCAAGGCACGGGGTCACCAGGTCATGACGTTAAAATTGTCCCGACGCCCGACAACGCCAACAGCCGTCATCACAGATCAGACGATAGGCCGCAGCCGAGCAAATAATTATGGTGACGTTTTCATTTCCTATCCTTGTCAATAACACTATATTAGCACGCCATATTCTCATTCACAGCCGACATTTGACGGAACGGTTCATATGTCGCATTCTTGACTAGGATGAAAAAATGCACAATATTTAATATTTATCATTTCTGCACATACATACATTAGACAATGCGCGACATACGCACTACGCAGTGATGATAGGACAGCGTGACCCGTACCTTTGAGTGTGGCGTGCATCTGGGACAGCAGCCGCCCATGTAGGGACGGTCGCCGCCGCCGTCGCGGCCTCCCAGCTGGATCATGGGCGTCACTTTGAACGGCGCGAGGGTGCTGCCACCCGAGCGGGCCTGCCGGGGGAGAGGGGGAGTCAGAGGTTCTGGCGGGGTTCCCAGAGGCGGCAATAAGACGGGGGAGAGTCACAAGGGAAGACAAAAGGGTAATCGCTCAGGACAATCACTAGGGGTAGGGGACAGTCATACAGCGAATGACTGTGTCACGAATCAGGCTTGTTAGTAACGCCCTGCCCCAGACAGGCAGCGCGGACTGAGACAATGAAGCCACGGGGAGCCATAATGCTCAGTTTAAAGCAGCGGTTTGCCAACTGAGTGATGTGCACACAAAGATACTAAGGCTGAAACCAGGGAATCAGTAAAATGCCTAGGTTCGCGTGTTAGCAAGTGGAAGCCTCGGGCAGCTAAAACTAACTTAGTCTCAGCAAAATAGCCTACCTAAAAATTGTGGTCGCACAATGTTGAACAAACGTTGTTTGGTCTAACTTTGGGCCGTGTGGGTAACTTTGTTCCACGAGGAAAAAAATGGCTAAATTTTAATCAGCTTAATACCCATGCGCGAGAAATGGCATTTTTGGGCCGGAACCAATGAAGTAGTCAATGATAAACCCAGGGACACAAAAAAATACGTCATCATGTCGATTTTGGATTTTCTAGATTTTTTTTTGGTGAAGCTCCTTTTTTTCACCCAATATTAAGGTTTAGGTAGGTCCCTGTATGGGGCTCAGATGCTACCAGCCGAATCGATTTTTGCAATTTGCCTGAATAGGACATCATGTGAACTTTGCATTCGACTATTGGTAATTTATTTTCCTCAAACATTTTTTTAAAATTTGGGGGTGGTCAATGTTTATACATATTTTTTGCCGTTAATTCAATAACTTTGGGCCACCCGCAGGAAGGGTAAATCCAGGGGTGATTTAAAGTTCCGACACCATATGATGAAGAGGGTCGTCGTGTCGTTCGTTGTGTTCCGTGCCTTTTATTGTGTGTGGTTCGTCGTGTCGTTGGTTGTGCGTAAATGTCCCAGCGGGATACGTAAGCGATCTACAGTCATGATGGTGTGCATCATCCCGTGACTATGTTTGTACAATGTACAAGTTTGCTGTTCCTTTTTTAAAAGCCCCTAAGTGGACCAATGTATCCATAACGACCGCTAACATTGATACTTTTGGCTTTTCCATTGTTTTATTGATGCATTTATTCATATGGTACAAAGTTATTTTTGTGCGGGTAACATTGTGCCACTCTAATTTCAAAAAAATAAATCATATGTCATTATCCAAAAAAAATTAAGAGTGACTATAGGTGACCAGCAGGGATGTCACTGCCTTACTGCACAATTTCCTGAACATTTAACAAAATAATTTGGAAGTAATACGAAGAAAAGTCAAAAACTGGTACAAAGTTAGGCCAAACAACGGCCTATAACAAAATAGAGCACCGGGAACGGCTAAAGCGGTAATACTAAGCCTAGATCATGTAAAAATAACAATTATCCTGCTATCATCGACCTGTACAAACCCGATACAACATTCACCTATACGGTAGCTGATACCCATTCAAGGTCCAAAACAGCCGCAACTACGCCCCCCCCCCCCCCGCCGTGGACTGACCCGGGGCACCGAACACGGACACAGAGCACGGCCGCCACGCGCAAAACTAGGCCCCGGAGTCGACTGCGACCCATATTCACGCCCCCCGCTATCATTCTTATCTTGAAACACGCGCCAGTGACAGTTTACGCTGCAAAGTACCAGCACGTGCACTGCGATAACTGGCAACAGATAACTAGCGTAAAATGCTGGCAGACAAAATCTACATTCGGTAATGAAACCAAAACAACGAGCCTTTCTTGTATCGCGCATTAGTGTTCCCGGACAAATTATTGCATTATAGATGTTTCCGTCAACGGATAAAAGACCCCTGATATAATGTCGCATCAATAGTCCAGCTGGAGGGGGGGGGGGAGGATCGCTGTATGAATTCGGCGAGCGATACAGGTCGCATCCTCTATCCAAGTAGGAATGTCATACCTATCCTAAATCTAACACCACATCTTGTCCAGATTTCTAGAATTTTAGAACGAATTTGTAACTCTAATTTTGGGCGGCATAGATCCGAATTTGCTTGACAGCCTAACAGCCACGTCTATCGTTGCTTACAAGTCACGCCTCACAAATGAATGACTTTAAACGACCAGCCTGCATCTAACCAAGGAGTATGCCACGGCTTCAACTTAATCAATCACGATGTCTTGTCGGTATCGCCCGAAAGCGCGTACGCCGCGCTCTCCTTACCCAGGACGGGGCGGCGGACGGCGGCCCGTCCGCGCGACTGGCGCCGCCCTTCCTGGCCGGGGCGGGCGGCTGCAGTCGCGGCGCTGATACGGTTCCTTGCTGCTGACCTCCGAACAGGGTCATCTCCGTGCGCCGGTCCCAGCGGCTCAGTCAGCGCTCAGCAGAACACCTGTCTGCTGTCCAAGGCCCCGCAACAGGCAGTGCACATGCTGTTAGTACCCAGCCAAAGGGAAAAGCACTCATCGAAGAGACAAACAACTATGTATATTGATATAGACAAGTAGAAAAACACGGAACAAATAGTGCATGGACGCGTTTCGATTATTAAATCTTCATCAGCATGACATAATCACAGAGAAAACAAGATATAGCTATATCTTGTTTTCTCTGTGATTATGTCATGCTGATGAAGATTTAATAATCGAAACGCGTCCATGCACTATTTGTTCCGTGTTTTTTTTTTCACAAACAACTATGCTATGACGCTTTGCTCACTAAGGGTGCTATGTTGCTGAATGAGACTGAAAATAAGTATACCACACTTATTTTTTCATCATATAGGTACAAAGGACTCAGGACTGGACTCATCTCACATCTGTTGAAAGCAACCAAATTATTTTGAAATGCCAGTTTTCATCTGGAATAGAATCAAATAATTCAGAATGACACTCTTTAATCATCTTATCCAGGACCTTGCACTACTTCAGTTCAGCACAGCACCATGTTAAGGCCTGCACACTGCACAGTGAACCCTTACTGATGACATCTAGTTGATATCACCCTCTTCATCAGACTGCAAAGCATGGCAATCTCAACAAGATCCTGCCAGTGCAGAGGCACAGCACCTGTAACCCAGCCCTTGGTGGTAGAGCTTTTGTTACATAATCTATAAAGATGCACTTGTGTGACAAAATTGTAATATAAAGGACAATGTTATCCCTGGCCAACCCTTTTGTGTCTCCAGTGCGCCCTTTTCCGACAAATGCTGCACTTGTGCAGTATTCACTGTTCAACACAGTAGGTCTTGTTTGGGTGCGGGCTGGCACAAATTTGTCAGCCTAGCTGGTGTGTCTTGTTGACCGTTGGCTGTTGCCTGTTCCTATGCCGATGCTTTGAGCTGGTCTGTTCGCAGCCTGGAAGGAAACTGGTGCTTGCATCACACCACTGTTGGAATTTACTGCTCTGTAAACTTCAATTTACCTCCTAAATGGAATCAGCAATGAATGCCTTCTGACATAGGGTCTTCATTACGTCCATAACCTATCGAGCCTATCTTGATCTACTGACTGCTGTTGTGAATTTGCATGGACGTCCAAGTCTGTAGCCTTGTCCTTGTGCGAACCTTAGACAGTATTGGCCTGAGCCAGAAGCTCACAAGTTTCGTGTATTTAATGGGTAAATTACTAAATGTGTGTATAAATTACTAAGGAATAATATTTAGTCATTGACTGACTGCTTACCACATAACCCCCGGCGAAAAAGGCATATGCTTATTACACCCAGCGGAAGGACATGCTTTGAATGTAACGGAAGTTGGCACAGATTCAGCACAGATTCAGCACAGCACAGATTCGGTAGGGGGAAAAAAGGCCCCGGTAGAGGGAAACCTTTATGACCCGTTTTCCCCTAGAAATGACGTCACAAAGAGGTAAAAATGGGTATCAATCGAAAGCTCTCGTTTACCCAGACACAGTCCTGCAGGAAAATTCCACTTTTTCCCCATAGGAAAGTTTTTACGGGAAAATCAAAATTTTGGGTCAATGGGGGGTCCCCCCCGATTTCGTTCAAAATCGGCACACAGGTGCCCCACCACCAGCCGAGAAACTTTCCCCAAAACGGTCCCCGTTGCATTGACGTTTAAGGCCCTTAAAGCCCCGTAAACTCGTAAAAAATCCGTAAATTCGCCCTTGTACGGCCAAAAACGGGGCGCTAAAGTAAAAATGGGTATCAATCGAAAGCTCTCGTTTACCCAGACACAGTCCTGCAGGAAAATTCCACTTTTTCCCCATAGGAAAGTTTTTACGGGAAAATCAAAATTTCGGGTCAATGGGGGGTCCCCCCCGATTTCGTTCAAAATCGGCACACAGGTGCCCCACCACCAGCCGAGAAACTTTCCCCAAAACGGTCCCCGTTGCATTGACGTTTAAGGCCCTTAAAGCCCCGTAAACTCGTAAAAAATCCGTAAATTCGCCCTTGTACGGCCAAAAACGGGGCGCTAGGGTAAAAATGGGTATCAATCGAAAGCTCTCGTTTACCCAGACACAGTCCTGCAGGAAAATTCCACTTTTTCCCCATAGGAAAGTTTTTACGGGAAAATCAAAATTTCGGGTCAATGGGGGGTCTCCCCCGATTTCGTTCAAAATCGGCACACAGGTGCCCCACCACCAGCCGAGAAACTTTCCCCAAAACGGTCCCCGTTGCATTGACGTTTAAGGCCCTTAAAGCCCCGTAAACTCGTAAAAAATCCGTAAATTCGCCCTTGTACGGCCAAAAACGGGGCGCTAAAGTAAAAATGGGTATCAATCGAAAGCTCTCGTTTACCCAGACACAGTCCTGCAGGAAAATTCCACTTTTTCCCCATAGGAAAGTTTTTACGGGAAAATCAAAATTTCGGGTCAATGGGGGGTCCCCCCCGATTTCGTTCAAAATCGGCACACAGGTGCCCCACCACCAGCCGAGAAACTTTCCCCAAAACGGTCCCCGTTGCATTGACGTTTAAGGCCCTTAAAGCCCCGTAAACTCGTAAAAAATCCGTAAATTCGCCCTTGTACGGCCAAAAACGGGGCGCTAGGGTAAAAATGGGTATCAATCGAAAGCTCTCGTTTACCCAGACACAGTCCTGCAGGAAAATTCCACTTTTTCCCCATAGGAAAGTTTTTACGGGAAAATCAAAATTTCGGGTCAATGGGGGGTCCCCCCCGATTTCGTTCAAAATCGGCACACAGGTGCCCCACCACCAGCCGAGAAACTTTCCCCAAAACGGTCCCCGTTGCATTGACGTTTAAGGCCCGTAAAGCCCCCTAGACTCGTAAAATATCCGTAAAATCGCCTTTGTACGGACAAAAAAGTGGTGCTATGGTAAAAATGGGTATCAATCGAAAGCTCTCGTTTACCCAGACACAGTCCTGCAGGAAAATTCCACTTTTTCCCCATAGGAAAGTTTTTACGGGAAAATCAAAATTTTGGGTCAATGGGGGGTCCCCCTGATTTCGTTCAAAATCGGCACACAGGTGCCCCACCACCAGCCGAGAAACTTTCCCCAAAACGGTCCCCGTTGCATTGACGTTTAAGGCCCTTAAAGCCCCGTAAACTCGTAAAAAATCCGTAAATTCGCCCTTGTACGGCCAAAAACGGGGCGCTAGGGTAAAAATGGGTATCAATCGAAAGCTCTCGTTTACCCAGACACAGTCCTGCAGGAAAATTCCACTTTTTCCCCATAGGAAAGTTTTTTACGGGAAAATCAAAATTTCGGGTCAATGGGGGGTCCCCCCCGATTTCGTTCAAAATCGGCACACAGGTGCCCCACCACCAGCCGAGAAACTTTCCCCAAAACAGTCCCCGTTGCATTGACGTTTAAGGCCCGTAAAGCCCCCTAGACTCGTAAAATATCCGTAAAATCGCCTTTGTACGGACAAAAAAGTGGTGCTATGGTAAAAATGGGTATCAATCGAAAGCTCTCGTTTACCCAGACACAGTCCTGCAGGAAAATTCCACTTTTTTCCCATAGGAAAGTTTTTACGGGAAAATCAAAATTTTGGGTCAATGGGGGGTCCCCCCGATTTCGTTCAAAATCGGCACACAGGTGCCCCACCACCAGCCGAGAAACTTTCCCCAAAACGGTCCCCGTTGCATTGACGTTTAAGGCCCTTAAAGCCCCGTAAACTCGTAAAAAATCCGTAAATTCGCCCTTGTACGGCCAAAAACGGGGCGCTAGGGTAAAAATGGGTATCAATCGAAAGCTCTCGTTTACCCAGACACAGTCCTGCAGGAAAATTCCACTTTTTCCCCATAGGAAAGTTTTTACGGGAAAATCAAAATTTCGGGTCAATGGGGGGTCCCCCCGATTTCGTTCAAAATCAGCACACAGGTGCCCCACCACCAGCCGAGAAACTTTCCCCAAAACGGTCCCCGTTGCATTGACGTTTAAGGCCCGTAAAGCCCCCCTAGACTCGTAAAATATCCGTAAAATCGCCTTTGTACGGACAAAAAAGTGGTGCTATGGTAAAAATGGGTATCAATCGAAAGCTCTCGTTTACCCAGACACAGTCCTGCAGGAAAATTCCACTTTTTTCCCATAGGAAAGTTTTTACGGGAAAATCAAAATTTTGGGTCAATGGGGGGTCCCCCCGATTTCGTTCAAAATCGGCACACAGGTGCCCCACCACCAGCCGAGAAACTTTCCCCAAAACGGTCCCCGTTGCATTGACGTTTAAGGCCCTTAAAGCCCCGTAAACTCGTAAAAAATCCGTAAATTCGCCCTTGTACGGCCAAAAACGGGGCGCTAGGGTAAAAATGGGTATCAATCGAAAGCTCTCGTTTACCCAGACACAGTCCTGCAGGAAAATTCCACTTTTTCCCCATAGGAAAGTTTTTATTTTCCCGTAAAAACTTTCCTATGGGGAAAAAGTGAAATTTTCCTGCAGGACTGTGTCTGGGTAAACGAGAGCTTTCGATTGATACCCATTTTTACCATAGCACCACTTTTTTGTCCGTACAAAGGCGATTTTACGGATATTTTACGAGTCTAGGGGGCTTTACGGGCCTTAAACGTCAATGCAACGGGGACCGTTTTGGGGAAAGTTTCTCGGCTGGTGGTGGGGCACCTGTGTGCCGATTTAAAACGAAATCGGGGGGGACCCCCCATTGACCCGAAATTTTGATTTTCCCTTAAAAACTTTCCTATGGGGAAAAAGTGGAATTTTCCTGCAGGACTGTGTCTGGGTAAACGAGAGCTTTCGATTGATACCCATTTTTACCCTAGCGCCCCGTTTTTGGCCGTACAAGGGCGAATTTACGGATTTTTTACGAGTTTACGGGGCTTTAAGGGCCTTAAACGTCAATGCAACGGGGACCGTTTTGGGGAAAATTTCTCGGCTGGTGGTGGGGCACCTGTGTGCCGATTTTGAACGAAATCGGGGGGGACCCCCCATTGACCCGAAATTTTGATTTTCCCGTAAAAACTTTCCTATGGGGAAAAAGTGGAATTTTCCTGCAAGACTGTGTCTGGGTAAACAAGAGCTTTCGATTGATACCCATTTTTACCCTAGCGCCCCGTTTTTGGCCGTACAAGGGCGAATTTACGGATTTTTTACGAGTTTACGGGGCTTTAAGGGCCTTAAACGTCAATGCAACGGGGACCGTTTTGGGGAAAGTTTCTCGGCTGGTGGTGGGGCACCTGTGTGCCGATTTTGAACGAAATCGGGGGGACCCCCATTGACCCAAAATTTTGATTTTCCCGTAAAAACTTTCCTATGGGAAAAAAGTGGAATTTTCCTAAGGGACTGTGTCTGGGTAAACGAGAGCTTTCGATTGATACCCATTTTTACCATAGCACCACTTTTTTGTCCGTACAAAGGCGATTTTACGGATATTTTACGAGTCTAGGGGGCTTTACGGGCCTTAAACGTCAATGCAACGGGGACCGTTTTGGGGAAAGTTTCTCGGCTGGTAGTGGGGCACCTGTGTGCCGATTTTGAACGAAATCGGGGGGGACCCCCATTGACCCAAAATTTTGATTTTCCCGTAAAAACTTTCCTATGGGGAAAAAGTGGAATTTTCCTGCAGGACTGTGTCTGGGTAAACGAGAGCTTTCGATTGATACCCATTTTCACCATAGCGCCCCGTTTTTGGCCGTACAAGGGCGAATTTACGGATTTTTTACGAGTTTACGGGGCTTTAAGGGCCTTAAACGTCAATGCAACGGGGACCGTTTTGGGGAAAGTTTCTCGGCTGGTGGTGGGGCACCTGTGTGCCGATTTTGAACGAAATCGGGGGGGACCCCCCATTGACCCAAAATTTTGATTTTCCCGTAAAAACTTTCCTATGGGAAAAAGTGGAATTTTCCTGCAGGACTGTGTCTGGGTAAACGAGAGCTTTCGATTGATACCCATTTTTACCATAGCACCACTTTTTTGTCCGTACAAAGGCGATTTTACGGATATTTTACGAGTCTAGGGGGCTTTACGGGCCTTAAACGTCAATGCAACGGGGACCGTTTTGGGGAAAGTTTCTCGGCTGGTGGTGGGGCACCTGTGTGCCGATTTTGAACGAAATCGGGGGGGACCCCCCATTGACCCAAAATTTTGATTTTCCCGTAAAAACTTTCCTATGGGGAAAAAGTGGAATTTTCCTGCAGGACTGTGTCTGGGTAAACGAGAGCTTTCGATTGATACCCATTTTAACCATAGCGCCCCGTTTTTGGCCGTACAAGGGCGAATTTACGGATTTTTTACGAGTTTACGGGGCTTTAAGGGCCTTAAACGTCAATGCAACGGGGACCGTTTTGGGGAAAGTTTCTCGGCTGGTGGTGGGGCACCTGTGTGCCGATTTTGAACGAAATCGGGGGGGACCCCCCATTGACCCAAAATTTTGATTTTCCCGTAAAAACTTTCCTATGGGGAAAAAGTGGAATTTTCCTGCAGGACTGTGTCTGGGTAAACGAGAGCTTTCGATTGATACCCATTTTAACCATAGCGCCCCGTTTTTGGCCGTACAAGGGCGAATTTACGGATTTTTTACGAGTTTACGGGGCTTTAAGGGCCTTAAACGTCAATGCAACGGGGACCGTTTTGGGGAAAGTTTCTCGGCTGGTGGTGGGGCACCTGTGTGCCGATTTTGAACGAAATCGGGGGGGACCCCCCATTGACCCAAAATTTTGATTTTCCCGTAAAAACTTTCCTATGGGAAAAAAGTGGAATTTTCCTGCAGGACTGTGTCTGGGTAAACGAGAGCTTTCGATTGATACCCATTTTTACCATAGCACCACTTTTTTGTCCGTACAAAGGCGATTTTACGGATATTTTACGAGTCTAGGGGGCTTTACGGGCCTTAAACGTCAATGCAACGGGGACCGTTTTGGGGAAAGTTTCTCGGCTGGTGGTGGGACACCTGTGTGCCGATTTTGAACGAAATCGGGGGGGACCCCCCATTGACCCAAAATTTTGATTTTCCCTTAAAAACTTTCCTATGGGGAAAAAGTGGAATTTTCCTGCAGGACTGTGTCTGGGTAAACGAGAGCTTTCGATTGATACCCATTTTCACCATAGCGCCCCGTTTTTGGCCGTACAAGGGCGAATTTACGGATTTTTTACGAGTTTACGGGGCTTTAAGGGCCTTAAACGTCAATGCAACGGGGACCGTTTTAGGGAAAGTTTCTCGGCTGGTGGTGGGGCACCTGTGTGCCGATTTTGAACGAAATCGGGGGGGACCCCCCATTGACCCAAAATTTTGATTTTCCCGTAAAAACTTTCCTATGGGAAAAAAGTGGAATTTTCCTGCAGGACTGTGTCTGGGTAAACGAGAGCTTTCGATTGATACCCATTTTTACCATAGCACCACTTTTTTGTCCGTACAAAGGCGATTTTACGGATATTTTACGAGTCTAGGGGGCTTTACGGGCCTTAAACGTCAATGCAACGGGGACCGTTTTGGGGAAAGTTTCTCGGCTGGTGGTGGGGCACCTGTGTGCCGATTTTGAACGAAATCGGGGGGGGGACCCCCCATTGACCCAAAATTTTGATTTTCCCGTAAAAACTTTCCTATGGGGAAAAAGTGGAATTTTCCTGCAGGACTGTGTCTGGGTAAACGAGAGCTTTCGATTGATACCCATTTTAACCATAGCGCCCCGTTTTTGGCCGTACAAGGGCGAATTTACGGATTTTTTACGAGTTTACGGGGCTTTAAGGGCCTTAAACGTCAATGCAACGGGGACCGTTTTGGGGAAAGTTTCTCGGCTGGTGGTGGGGCACCTGTGTGCCGATTTTGAACGAAATCGGGGGGACCCCCCATTGACCCAAAATTTTGATTTTCCTGTAAAAACTTTCCTATGGGAAAAAAGTGGAATTTTCCTGCAGGACTGTGTCTGGGTAAACGAGAGCTTTCGATTGATACCCATTTTTACCATAGCACCACTTTTTTGTCCGTACAAAGGCGATTTTACGGATATTTTACGAGTCTAGGGGGCTTTACGGGCCTTAAACGTCAATGCAACGGGGACCGTTTTGGGGAAAGTTTCTCGGCTGGTGGTGGGGCACCTGTGTGCCGATTTTGAACGAAATCGGGGGGGGGACCCCCCATTGACCCAAAATTTTGATTTTCCCGTAAAAACTTTCCTATGGGGAAAAAGTGGAATTTTCCTGCAGGACTGTGTCTGGGTAAACGAGAGCTTTCGATTGATACCCATTTTCACCATAGCGCCCCGTTTTTGGCCGTACAAGGGCGAATTTACGGATTTTTTACGAGTTTACGGGGCTTTAAGGGCCTTAAACGTCAATGCAACGGGGACCGTTTTGGGGAAAGTTTCTCGGCTGGTGGTGGGGCACCTGTGTGCCGATTTTGAACGAAATCGGGGGGGACCCCCCATTGACCCAAAATTTTGATTTTCCCGTAAAAACTTTCCTATGGGAAAAAAGTGGAATTTTCCTGCAGGACTGTGTCTGGGTAAACGAGAGCTTTCGATTGATACCCATTTTTACCATAGCACCACTTTTTTGTCCGTACAAAGGCGATTTTACGGATATTTTACGAGTCTAGGGGGCTTTACGGGCCTTAAACGTCAATGCAACGGGGACCGTTTTGGGGAAAGTTTCTCGGCTGGTGGTGGGGCACCTGTGTGCCGATTTTGAACGAAATCGGGGGGGACCCCCCATTGACCCAAAATTTTGATTTTCCCGTAAAAACTTTCCTATGGGGAAAAAGTGGAATTTTCCTGCAGGACTGTGTCTGGGTAAACGAGAGCTTTCGATTGATACCCATTTTCACCATAGCGCCCCGTTTTTGGCCGTACAAGGGCGAATTTACGGATTTTTTACGAGTTTACGGGGCTTTAAGGGCCTTAAACGTCAATGCAACGGGGACCGTTTTGGGGAAAGTTTCTCGGCTGGTGGTGGGGCACCTGTGTGCCGATTTTGAACGAAATCGGGGGGGGACCCCCCATTGACCCAAAATTTTGATTTTCCCGTAAAAACTTTCCTATGGGAAAAAAGCGGAATTTTCCTGCGGGACTGTGTCTGGGTAAACGAGAGCTTTCGATTGATACCCATTTTTACCTCTTTGTGACGTCATTTCTAGGGGAAAACGGGTCATAAAGGTTTCCCTCTACCGGGGCCTTTTTTCCCCCTACCGAATCTGTGCTGTGCTGAATCTGTGCTGAATCTGTGCCAACTTCCGTTACATATGCTTTGAGACATATTTTGACGCACTTGCTTCAAAATACATGTTCTTGTATTCGCTCAAGAACAAACTACACCAATCAGGTGTCTTAATAGAAGTCCGTTGTTGGCGGTCCTCAGTTTCGATTGGTAAAATTTGTATGTAGGCAGCTTTTTGGAAAATATAAACACAATCATGCAGGTTGAATGTGGATCGTGGACTTGCTTGCGGGAGGTTCAGATTATTGTGATTTTGATTTGTATGAAATTATCAGTGACTGCGTGACTACTGACTGTTAGTGCCTGGGCATTTAGTGGGCATTTATACAGCTTTTACTCGTCATAAATACGGTTAGTTATTTTACTTTTATTCTGAGATCAGGTATCAGGAGATACATTCCAAAAATGATACTTATATCAATATAAGTATCATTATATTGATATAAGTATCAATATAATGACGCGACGCGAAGCAAGCGGCAAGCCGCTTGCTTCGCGTCGCGAGGATATGGCTTGCGCATAATTGGCCAGTTCGAGTAGTAATGGTTTTGTGTAATAGTGACTTGTAGAAGCCTTGATGTACGCGAAAAGGTGAATGATGCGGTCCAAATGGATAAAATTCAAATAAATGGGTCATTGACCAAACCAATTCAGACTGATAAGCTACCTACTTGGATATGTGGTTCAAATAATTTACTACACATAGGTTATGTTTATAATAACGTTTCAGGCATAGTCACGTTTCAGGCACAGGTACTAAGTTGTGAGTGAATCGCAATTAGCAAATCCAGCTGGACTGAAGTAATTAGGTACAATAGTGAAAATTGGGTAATGACAAAACAATTCGTAAATCAATTCTCACCTGTGCTTTGTGTGGCTCTTAGCGTTACCCACAATCGCCACGAGGAGGCGGCCACAATGAATTGCAGATGGATCTCTTTTTAACAGAAAAGAGACCCCGCAGGTGGTTCAAAGCGTAACCGATGCCTGCGGGTAGAGAAACTGGGCGGTGTCCTGCCGGCTCACAGCACGTCCCGGTAGACGACGTTGGCGGTCCGTCCACCGCTGCCCGGCGGCAGGACGAAGCGCAGGTCCCGCCAGCGGCCGACCCTGGACGCGGCAACATAGAGCTGTCCGTGGCCGAACACGGGCTCTCGCAGAAGGACGGCCACCCGCCGGAGCGTCTGACCTTGCGCTTTGTTGATTGTGAGCGCAAAGGCGGGCCGCACCGGGAACTGGCGCCGCCGCCACTCGAACGGGAAGGCGTCGTCCGGCGGCTGCAGCGTCAGGCGGGGGATGAGAACCCGGCGACCGGCCGCGCTGCCGCAGGCCACGGTCGCCTCCAGGAGCCGGCCGCCGTGGACGGCCACCACCAGGAGCCGGGTGCCGTTACACAGTCCCCTGGCCGGGTCGATGTTTCGGAGCAGGATGACCGGCATGCCGGGCTTCAAAAGCAGGTGATGAGGCGGGAGGCCCGGCACACACAGCCCGTTGAGGTACTCCTGGGGTACCGGCTCCTGCTCCTCCCCGACGGTGTCGTCTGCGCTGAGGCACTCCACGGCCTGGCCCGGGAAGATGTCGGTGACATAACTGTTCACCGAGTCGACGGTGCTGTTAGTGGGCGCCAGCACGGCGCGGGACGCCATGCTGTCGGCGTCGGTCAGGTTGCCGAAGGTCCAGTCGATGACGGCCGGCAACTCGGCTTCCAGCACCAGCGCCGGCGGCAGGGTGACCCGTCCCTCGGCGTCTGTGGGCAGCTCGCCGTTGCCGAGCTGCAGCAGCCAGGTGGAGAACTCCTCCAGCTCGGCCTGTTGGTTCTCCTCCTGCGCCAGCCTGGCGCGCATGTTTTCCCTCAGCCGGTGCACTCTGAAGTGGCGCCACAGCGGCGAGCGACGGAGACTGGCGTCCACGATGCCTGCCTGGTTGGCGTGCCGGACGACAGGCAGAACCTGCCGGAAGTCGCCGCCCAGCACCACCACCTTGCCGCCGAACAGCTGCTCGGACCCCGTCAGGTCGCGCAGCGTCCGGTCGAGGCCCTCGATGTGGTGCCGGTGCGCCATCGGAGCCTCATCCATCACGATGAGGCGCGCTAACCGGATCAGCTGGGCGAGCTCGCTCTGGGCGGGGATGTTAAAGATGGCGGTGTCGTCCGGTCGCAGAGGAGCTTTAAAACGGCTGTGAAAAGTCCTCCCGCTGTCCAGCAGTGTAGCGGCGATACCGCTGAACGCCACGGCAAGTGCCACCAGGCCCTTGGCTCGCACCGCAGAGATGAGCAGATTGAAAGTAAATGTCTTGCCAGTGCCACCTGGCGCGTCCAAGAATAGGGCGAGCGGCTCCTGGCCGTCGACCGCGGCCAGCACCGTGTCCACCGCCTGGCGCTGATCCGGCAGTAGGCCTGGCAGCCGCTGGTCGACGGTGTGCTGAAGGTCGGCTCGGTCGAAGTCGACCTCCTCCCGTATAATGGGAGGCAGGCGCCGCAGCTCCTCGGCCCCCTCCAAGGCGGCGGCCGCTGCTTGGTGTTCAGCTGGCACGGGCGGCAGGCCGAAGTCCTCCAGCGTCTTGCCGGCCCGCTGGAGGGAGTCGCTGATGCGCAGTAGCACCAGTCCCGTCACCGTCTCCGGCGGCAGCTCTGGGTGGCGGCGGGCGAAGTCTTCTCCCATTGCTGCCTGGAACCGGTGGAGGAGGGCTGCGGGATCGGCCGGCGCGCAAAATAGCAGCACCACCACAAACAGCTGCCTGAGCTGGCCGGGGCGCTGGGTGCGGACGGCCTCAGCCAGCGTCTCCGCCCACTCCTGGTCGTCCTGGAGCAGGCCACGCCGCCGACACGCCTCTTGGTGTGTGTCGCACACCTGGCCGTCCACCGTGCGCAGATCGGCGAATGTCGTGGCGCCGGGGACGTGATGCAGCAATACCCGGAGGTAGAATACATCCCCGTGCCTGGGTGTGAGACTCACCACCCGGCCGATGGTGGGCGCCGCCTGCATGTTGCGGCGCCGGTGCCACCGCTTCTGGCCGGCGTCCCAGCGGTACTTCTGGGGGAAGTCCGGGTAGAGCACCCGGAGGCACTCGGGGTCCTCGCCGGCCGACGCCCGGTTGTAGGTCATCCAGGCAGTCAGCTGCGTGTGGCGCGGCTCCCCAGCCACTGCCTGCCGCTCCTCCCCAGGCTGGAAGAAGATCAGCTGATGGTCTTCGAGATGAACCTGTAGCGCCAGCACCGCTGGTGACCGGTCGCTCATCTCGAAGCTGAACAGCCGCCAGCATGCTTCGCTCGCACCAATGGAGCGGAGGTCTCGGAAGGCTGCCACCTCGTCCTGACCGGCCTCGATCAGCTGATCTGCGCGGACCATCTGCCGGTCGGAGCCCTTGTAAATGTACATAAAAATGTACTTAACTCCGTCCACAGAGGAGCACACCTCCACGTTGATGTGACACTCGTAGCGAAGGCTGAGGAGCGGATTGTAGGGCACGACCCACTGGTTCGTCACCATCCTCCCATTGTGCTCCGCCTGCTGGCCGCCGTCCTCGGGGCCGCGCCTCCGGTACTGGGGGTACGTGCGGTCCTCCTGCCAGATGGTCTCGTGGGAGAGCGGTTTCGGGAACCGTTTGGAGCACTGACCGTCTTTCATGCAGGTGGCGGTCGGCCGAGCAGCGCCGCACTCGTTGTGAACCATGCTGGTGAGGACAATCTGCTGCAGACGGGCCGACTGCGGCGATTCGGTGGGGTCCGGCAGCTCCGCCGAGACGATCGTGTCCGCATCGGCGCCGGTCCGAGGCCGGTCCTCCGGCTGCAGGATGAGCAGGAGATGACAGTGAGGCAGGCCTGCAAACAAAAAGAAAATGTCAGACTCACGATTTTGATGCGTTCTAGTGTGACCTGGAATCGCTTGACTGATATTTAAAGATGCGTAGCTTCGGTACGTTAGTATGGTAGAGGGTACGCAAACTGACACGCAGCGGTATTTTGTCGTTTTTAATACACTGCCACGGACTTTATGTTACAAAATGGGTGCCCTCAGATTTAACTTTTAAGTGAATTATATGGCAACGCCAGCGCCTATACTGGCCGGAATGCGACTGGTTGTCGCAGATGATTTGCGTTAATACGACAGAAGCTAGGCAACCCGCCATGGAGCCGTATATTGCTGGATAGTCTAACAATAAGTAAATTTATATTCGCCCTCAGAAGCTAAAGCAACGCGAAGCATTTCAGACTGGTATAGCTCAACCGATTGTCGCAGATGATTTGCGTTAATACGACAGAAGCTATAGGCAACCCGCCATGCAGCCGTGTCTTGCGGGACAGTCTAACAATAAGTGAATTATATGGAAACGCCAGCGCCTGTACTGGCCGGAATAGCTCGACTGGTTGTCGCAGATGATTTGCGTTAATACGACAGAAGCTAGGCAACCCGCCATGCAGCCGTGTATTGCGGGATAGTCTAAAAATAAGTGAATTTATATTCGCCCTCAGAAGCTAAAGCGACGCGAAACATTTCTGACTGGTATAGCTCAACCGATTGTCGCAGATGATTTGCGTTAATACGACAGAAGCTAGGCAACCCGCCATGCAGCCGTGTATTGCGGGATAGTCTAACAATAAGTGAATTTATATTCGCCGTCAAAAGGTAAAACAACGCGAAGCACTATGAACTTTACACGACGAAATCTTTCTCACGTTGACTTCTTCGATCATATTTATTTGGCCGTTAAGGCGTGAGCTTTAAATCGGAATAAATGTGCATATTGGTGGGGTGCGTGTCACGTCCCCCCGCGACTGAGCTCATGTCTGTTCAGGTATTTCTGTCAAAGCCATGTTGTGACTTACCGCGCTTCTGAAACTCGATGACCCACATGAAGGCGCTCGGCTTGCCGAAGACGGCCTGCTTGGTCAGGTCCCCGATGATGCGGCGGAGCTTGAGGTGGAACACTCGCGCCACCAAGTCGGGTCGATCCTCGGGCTTCTGTCCGGGCAACAGGGCGTTTGCGATCTCCGGCCACTTCGGATTACACGTGATGGTAATGAAGAGGGTCGGCTTCCCCTTGGCCCTCACGATGGCCATGGCGTCCATGTAACTGCAAAGTTGAGGAAAAATGTAGATAATATTAGATGGTTGTTTGAAGGTAACATTTACCGTAGAACCAAAAGCATGACTATGGGCAGAAAATAGTCCAAACACAAAGCTGTTGACGGTTGTTTGAAAGTGACATTTGTCGTAGAACCAAAAATATGACCACCTGGCACCTGTAGGCAGATTATAGTCCAAACAAAAATGAATTGGCGAAAACTAACTTATTCGTTAAATGTGAGCACAGGTGTTTGTTCGTTTTTTAACGTTGCTATGCTGACTTGAGTGCATTATGATGCATTCAAGCAAATTTAATATGAGTGGTAATAGTGCAAATAAGACTTCAGCGAATACAAAATAGTTGTTAGTAATTTAAGATTGGTGTTTGTTTGCGTAGCTCACCGTTGCCTCATATGGCGGGGTCCACCGATGAAAGTAGCCGGCAGAACGACTCGTCTGCCGACGACCGGTACACCAGCCTGCTCACGTCCCTCCTCGGGCTGCTCCTGCTGGCCGAGCTCCGCGTCAGCCGCCACGGCGTCACGGACGCTCTGGTAGAGGTCCGCCCGGATCTCGCGCTGGTGAGTGGAGATGTACTTCAGCCGGATGGCCTCGACCTTGGCGTAGGCCATACAGACAAACTCTTGAAACAGGCGACCGGCGCGGTGGAGGCTGTCGTCCTGGTGGGGCCTGATCTGGAGCCGGTACGCGTAAAACTGGAGCGTTGTCACCATTCGCTGCCGCTCCCTGCCGGGCTGCGGCGCCTGAGCAATCGCCGGGTGCCACCCTGTAGTCCCCAGAGGAAACAGGAGGACGAAATGGAGTGGGTCACACGCTCGGTGGCTCTCATCGATGGTCTGCAGCACGCCGGTCCCGCCATCAGCTCGGCGGCGCAGTACCAGGTCGTGCTGTCCGGGCTCCTCTCCCATGAGGACCGCCACCTCGCGCAGTCCCTCGGCGGCGTTGTAGCGGCGCGCGTGCTCGCCGGCGGGTCGGGCTGCAACGCTGATGATCAGCTGCCGGTGTTCCACCTCCTGTGCCAGGACCTCGGCAGCCATGATGAAATCGTGCACCCAGGGGTTGACTTGGCGCAGCATGGCCTGAAGCTGTCCCAGCAGGTCCAGCAGCCGGTGCTGCACGGCGGCAGAGGTCGCTGCCGGCAGGCGCACATGACCGAGTCGAATGGCCGCTTCAGCCTCCGGATCTTCGGCCAGCGGGTCGCTTATGTATATCTGGGCGAAGGAGGGTGGCCGGTCTTCAGGGACTTCCAGCGGCCCAAGTCGGTGGTACAGCCGCCCCTGCACCACCACACACGGTGCGTACCCGCCGGTGCCTGCAGGCGGCGGCACCTCACGCACGGACAAAGACGATAGGGCCAGCGCTGAGTTGAGGTGCCGGACGTACTTCCGGAAGGTGCGCGCCTCTAAGGTGTCATCAGTCCAAAGGCGGCGTAAGACTGGCGGCGGGGCCGGGAGCGGGTCAAGGCGGACCTTGCCGCCTGCACAGCAGAACGTGGCGCGCTCACCCGCCCACCGCAGGGCTCCGCACGACGCACACACTTTCACCATCGCACCGACATCATCGGCCTCCACCACCTGCTCGCCGGACAAAACGTCCGCCGGCCGGCGGGCCGCAAGCGAGGCTGGCCTCGCACGGGCGGCAGCGCGCTGCTGCTGATGGCGCCGGGCGTCTTCAGCACGCTGAGCGTGCCTGGCGTCCTCGTCCTGTTCCTCGCGATGTTGACGGACGCGCGCCGCGGTGGCCTCACGCTCGGCCTGCGTCGCTTCCTCCTCATGCGCCTCGCGCTGCAGGCGGAGGCGCTCAGCGTTGGCCTCCAACTCTGCCCGCCTGGCCTCTTCATCTTGCGCCGCTCGCTGCAGGCGGAGGCGCTCAGCGTTGGCCTCCAACTCCGCCCGCCTTGCCTCTTCATCTTGCGCCGCTCGCTGCTGGCGGAGGCGCTCAGCGTTGGCCTCCAACTCCGCCCGCCTGGCCTCCTCCTCCTGTGCGGCTCGGAACGCGCGCTGCCTCTCGGCGTTGAGCTGTCGCACCCGGTCGTCGTCCGCGCGCTCCCGCTGGCGAGCGGCCTCGGCCTCCCGTACCGCCTCCCTCTGCCGGCGCGCTCGCTGCTGGGCCGCGTTCCGTTCGGCCTCAGCTTGTCGCTCCGCCTCGGCCATACGGGCCCGACGACGGCGCTGGGCCGCTGCGTTAGCGGACACCGCCCGACGCATGACAATCACGTAATCGGGTACATTTACGAAATATGCAACAAAAAACGAACTACTTACAACACTTGAAAACAAAACACTTATTACTCTTTGGATAACTATCCTGGTCTAATCTATCGACTAAAATACGCCAACGTTGTTTACATTCATATTTGCCGCGCTACCAAGACAATCAAGAGTTTTTTTCTAATTCCGACCCCCAACAGACACGATATGGTCTGAGCACAGAATCTGGTAGCATCACGTGACTTGATTAGGACAGTTTATTGATATTTTATTGTGAAGTTACCCAAATACTGCTTGAGTTAGCACTCAAAATACACTTTGAACTTTTAATAATTTTGGTTGGGTGAAAACATTGCAAAACACAAAATTCATCAGAATAGTCATGTGAGTGTTGAGAAATGTCACATGCGCGTCAGATCTGTAATTTGGGCTTATCTCAAAGATCCGATCTACCTGTTTCTTAAAGGCATTTTATTTCATGACGGGAAGAAATATCATTTTCGCAGCGAACAATCTGAGCCTAGGGCACGTGCTCTCTGCTCGGCGCCGGCCGCGGCCCAAAATGCTGCAAAGATGCGCCCGCCACGTGCAAACCGGCGAGCGCACCCCCACCAAAATTTAATACGACAAACAGATGCACGCGTCCGACTTGAGCCCAAAATTCCACCCCCGTAGCCCGCACCGTTCCGGAGCAATAGCTCGCCAAGCGTGACTGACGCGTTACATACATACATACGTACAGACATTTTGATTTTTATATATGTAATATGTCCTGGAAATAAAAGAAAAAACAGTCAAACCTGACCTAACCTTACCTATTTACCTACAACCTACCAACCTACAACGGCATTGGTAGAGCAGACGTCACACGAAGGGTTGCCACTCAAGTCACCGCTGAAAAGTCTCTAGAAGGTCTCTAGGGCTAGTGATTTTAACCTCGCAGCACGCAGGGGCGGCTTCAGGTACGAAATCTAGGGGAGCACAGCCGGTCGGAAAATGCCACGGAGGGTGCAGCCACAGGTGCAGCTACAACAGCTCACTGACTCACTGCAAATGCGAAGGTCACGGGTTCGAATCCCACCATGGCGTTGGCTCAGTGATCGACTTTATAGTACTTTTTCGAGTTTTAGGGGGTCGAGTTCAGCAGCATGAATGGTGCTACAGCCCACTGACTACTTCAAATGCAAAGGTCAGCGGTTCGAATCCCACCATGGCGTTGGCTCAGTGATCGACTTTATCGTACTTTTTCCGAGTTTTAGGGGTCGAGTTCAGCAGCATGAATGGTGCTACAGCCCACTGACACATTGCAAATGCGAAGGTCACGGGATCGAATCCCACCATGGCGTTGACTTAGTGGCCGACTTTATCGTACTTTTTCGAGTTTTAGGGGGTCGAGTTCAGCGGCATGAATGGTGTTACAGCCCACTGACTCACTTCAACTGCAAAGGTCAGCGGTTCGAATCCCACCATGGCGTTGGCTCAGTGATCGACTTTATCGTACTTTTTCCGAGTTTTAGGGGTCGAGTTCAGCAGCATGAATGGTGCTACAGCCCACTGACTCATTGCAAATGCAAAGGTCAGCGGTTCGAATCCCACCATGGCGTTGGCTCAGTGATCGACTTTATCGTACTTTTTCCGAGTTTTAGGGGTCGAGTTCAGCAGCATGAATGGTGCTACAGCCCACTGACTCATTGCAAATGCGAAGGTCACGGGATCGAATCTCACCATGGCGTTGACTTAGTGGCCGACTTTATCGTACTTTTTCGAGTTTTAGGGGGTCGAGTTCAGCGGCATGAATGGTGTTACAGCCCACTGACTCACTTCAAATGCAAAGGTCAGCGGTTCGAATCCCACCATGGCGTTGGCTCAGTGATCGACTTTATCGTACTTTTTCCGAGTTTTAGGGGTCGAGTTCAGCAGCATGAATGGTGCTACAGCCCACTGACTCATTGCAAATGCGAAGGTCACGGGATCGAATCCCACCATGGCGTTGACTTAGTGGCCGACATTATCGTACTTTTTCGAGTTTTAGGGGTCGAGATAGGCATTATGAATGGAGCTACAGCGCAATGACTCACTTCAAATCCAAAGGGGACGGGTTCGAATCACGCCATGGTGTTGACTTAGAGGCCGACTTTATAGTACTTTTTCGAGTTTTAAGGGGTCGAGATAAGCAGTATGAATGGTGCTACAGCCCACTGACTCTTTTCAAGCCCTCCCAGGCGCCATTGTGAGGGCCCTCAGAAACACTGGTGTGGGCACTGAACACAGCTCACTGACTCACTGCAAATGCGAAGGTCACGGGTTCGAATCCCACCATGGCGTTGGCTCAGTGATCGACTTTATCGTACTTTTTCCGAGTTTTAGGGGTCGAGTTCAGCAGCATGAATGGTGCTACAGCCCACTGACTCATTGCAAATGCAAAGGTCATGGGATTGAATCCCACAATGGCGTTGGCTCAGAGATCGACTTTATAGTATTTTTTCGAGTTTTAGGGGGTCGAGTTCAGCGGCATGAATGGTGTTACAGCCCACGGACTCACTACAAATGCAAAGGTCACCAGTTCGAATCCCACCATGACGTTGGCTCAGTGATCGACTTTATTGTACTTTTATGAATGGTACCAGAGGTGGAGATCTCGGGGGGTCGGGGGTCAGGATCCCCCCTGAAAACGAATTACTGCTATGTGAGTCAATGGTACTGCATCCAGCCCGCCTCCATCTGCCCGACCTGGACCCCCCACCCCTGAAATTTGGACAGATCTCCATCCCTGAATGGTACTACAGCTCACTGACTCACTTCAAATGGAAAGGTCATGGGATCAAATCTCACCATGGCGTTCGCTTAGTGGCCGACTTTATCGTACTTTTTCGAGTTCTAGGGGGTCGAGATCACCACTATGAATGGTATTGTAGCCCACTGACTCACTGTAAATACAAAAGTCACGGGTTCGAATCCCAGCATTTCGTTGGCTCAGTGACCAAATTCATCGTACTTTTTCGAGTTTTAGGGGATAGAGATCACCAGTATGAATGGTATTGCAGCCCACTGACTCGCTGGAAATACGAAAGTCACGGGTTCGAATCTCTGCATTTCGTTGGATCAGTGACCAACTTCATCGTACTTTTCCGAGTTTTGGAGATCAGCAGTCAGCACTATGGATGGAGCTACAGCTCAATGACTCACTTCAAATACAAAGGTCAGGGGTTCGAAACCCACTATGGCGTAGGCTCAGCGGCCGACATTAGCCGTTTTCACTACGGGCTATCCGGCGGGTGCACCTGATTTGACCAACTCTGCACCTAATCTCTTTTACAGCAAACATCTTCATTTTATGAATTTATTTCAGTGTTTTAATCGATCATGCTCTCTAATAATACGACAAAGCAGGCATATAAGCTGTTAGTGTAACCCTAGCTCATAGCTGATAGCTACTAAGAGACACACTGAACCTGTTTTGACCAAATCTGCACCTGACCTGCACCAGATGTGCACCAAATGTGTATCAGATGGCCGTCGTGAAAACGGCTATTATCTTTTTTCAAGTTTCAGGGGGTCGAGATCAGCAGTATGAATGGTGCTACAGCTCACTGGCTCACTTCAAATACAAAGGTCACCGGTTCGAATCCCACCATGACGTTGGCTCAGTAGCCGAAACTATCGTATTTTTTAGAGTTTCAAGGGGTCGAGAACAGCAGCATGAATGTTGTTACAGCCCACTGACTCACTTTAAATACAAAAGTCACGGCTTGAATCCCACCTTGGCGTTGGCTCAGTGAACGACTTAATCTTACCTTTTCGAGTTAAAGGGCGTCGGGATTACCATCATGAATGGTGCTACAGCCCACTGACTCACTTCAAATGCAAAGGTCACGGGATCGAATCCCACAATGCGTCGACTTAGTGGCCAACTTCTTAACCCTCGCAAGGCGAGGGGGGTTGATGCACCCCCCCTCCCCCCGAAGATTTTTTTGCAACTAGCGTAAACACGGCGCCCGTAGCGCCGCCAAATTTGGCATACCGCCATGGGCGTCGCCACCACTACGGACACTACGGACAGTGTCCGTACAAGTTTTGGAAGGTCCGAAAACTTATACGGAATGTCCGTACAAGTTGCGACGACCGAGAATGAGCTTTGCAGGAAAAATGGAATGCGTGAAAGCCGATGATACCCAATTTTAAGGTCCTAGGTCATCGGGTGTCCTTCCAGGTCAGGTCAATGACCCGAAAACCGGGAAAATCGGGACCTGTTAGAAAGTCGTAAAGTGTGGCTGCTACGTGGTTTTCCGGGGTGCTGATCACGAATATCGTGTTAGTTTTGATCAGAGATGATGTCTTTAAGCATTTGGACCATGTCGGGTCAGGTCAGGTTAGGTCAACCGGTACGGGTTGTGACGGGTATTCGTAATACGCGTCAACCGCCTCTGACAGCTTCCTAACATGTTACGAAGGCACCAAAACTAATTCGTAAATGTTCAAATGGTTGCTATATTCGAATTCAGTTTCAAAAACTAGTCTAGAAACATGTACAACTCGAAAAAGTGAACCGAGGTCACCCGAGGTCACCAAAGGTCAAAGACCTGACCTGACCTTCAGGTGACCTTGACACCCACCATAATGTATAGGATAGGAGCAACATCAAATCACATGTTTGAACGTTTGAAACCACGAAAAGCTTGCAAACGTGCGGCTAATGCGAGCCGACATACGCCGAATCGCGATTCCGGCCAAACATGGTCTCGGAAAAGAGGTCACAGGTCAAAGGTCATTTGGGTCAGGGTCATGAAATTTTCAGGGTAGGTGCAAAATTGATCTATGCGAGGGTACTGAAAGTGTCGTCGCGATCAGCCGCTTTTTACGCGAGTTATTCGCGAAAAACCTTAGGGGGGTTGCATCAACACCCCCCCCCCCGCCCTGTGCCGGCGAGGGTTAATACTGAATGAAGAGGCCGATGGTAACCCTGCCGAACGTAAACAGGTAATGGACGACCAAAAGCCGATCATCGTGATCAGCGGAGCGTGCTGTGGCAGGTCTCATACAGTCACCTTTCAGCTCACAGTCTCATCTCAAACTGGGCACAATGAATATTTAATTGCCCTTCATCAGGTACTCAAATATGTTTATAAACTATCAAGCAAACATGTGTAGCGACCATACAGCTCCAGAGCCCATCTATGAATTTGCTGCAATAGCCATGTGGTGGAAACTGAAAAGTTCCTGTTATATAGACCTATAGGTACTATACCTACTTAATTAATTACACCGATAATGCTGTTGATATTTGAAAAATGTATATTTTATAGGAATGCTAGCAGTTTTTGAATGAACAACTGTCATTCGTTGGAGGTGAGCTATGGCTAGTTTGACGTGCGAGCCTGGATGTTAGTATAGTCACCATGGATGTTAGGCTGACCCGGGCGGAATCGGCGCCCGCCCTTCCGGGGATTCCCGGCCATTGAAACCAAGGCCGTATAAGAGAGGTAGAATCATCCCGCGATTTCCAATGGACCGGTCGCTAAGCATTAACGTGACGTCAGTGGTGGAGACCGGGCGGCGCCCGGCTCCAAGCTGTACGTCGGGAACAGTATATCTAAAAAGTATGTCCCCTGGTTTGGCGCTCCCACAAGAGGCGAATCGGTAACTTGGCTGAATCCCAGTTGCGGCACCCGGCCGCCAGGGTCGCTGCTGCGCGAGCGGCCTTGACCGCTCGCATGTCATTGGCAGTTCGGTCCCTCCCCATCTATACCGAGGTGGGGAGGGGAGAAGAGGGGAAGAGAGGGGAGGGAGCGGCACTCGTTCGGCACTGGGCAATACCTGGCTGACCCCGCGCTCCCTCGCTGACCTCCGTCCTGCCCTCAGGCGAAGATCGACTTCCTCGGCCCGTAGCGGCCGAGCGGAAAACCGAGCTCGCGGGGCGCGACTCCATTGTCCCAATCTTATAAATGAAATGCTGTCGTATTCACGGCATTAGATAATGTCGTATTCACCTAATTTAGTATTCGTATTCGTATTCGCCTTATTTAGTCATACATTTATTTAGTTCACGTCCCAATTAGATCCGTTCCACTCAAGTGTGGCTATTCCAGAGTCAGGCTCAATATAAAAGAAGAAACAGATCACTGTTGGTCACTTATGCTAAAGTACAGGCACACGCACCGATTCACGCCCATTCGCACTCCGCCATAGACGTGTCATCGAGAGCCGGCGCTGCTGGCAGCCAGCCCAGCTGCGACTGGCGCACGCTGCTTGTTTGTTTTTGTTTTGTTGGGTTCGGCCCTTTCGGTCTGACAAGACCATTTCAGAGCCGGACGAATGATAGGAATCAGGGGGAGACATTGGTCTGGGCAGGCACCCTACAGAGTCGCCGGGGCTGAGCCCGTCCGAATGGACAGACCGACCAGCCCCCCCCCCCCTCGGGAGTAGCGGTGCCGCTCCAAGGGAGCAGCCCGCATGAGATAAAGGTCCAGCCCGGAGTGGGGGGGTTTCGGCGTGGAGGAGAAGGATTTCAGTATCCTGATTCCTGAGGATGGAAACGACGGAACGGAGGAGCACGTTGCTCCGAACCTCCCCTTTACGTAGCCGCGAGAGTAGCATTTTTACGGTAAAACAATTAAGGATCTGTAAGCTTTTTGTCAGCGTGCGAGGCCCTATAACTAGCCACCTTTGTTTTAACATCACGGACGGCACGTTTGCCACCCACACTGAGAAAAATCCTGACTCCGCATGACACCCCCAGGGGGAGTTCACCAAAACGACACCCAAAAACTCCCAGGTGGCACTCCTCATTACACCGCCTCCAAAACTCTCCATTACACCCCAAAACTTCCCTCGAGAAACTCTCTGCAACTCTCCCTACCGTTTTAGAAAACTCTTCATTTCTCTCCTTTACCCTATCAAAACAAACAACATACTCCCTGAAACTCCCTTCCATTACTCTCAATGACTCTCTTACTGCCTCATAATTACTCCCAATTACTCCATTCCATTATTCCCCAAAACTCCGTTTACAGCTTCATGGTATACCTCTAGTCAAACTCACCAAATCAAACCCAATCACCCAATCAAACTCACCCAAACTTCCCATCACTCCACTCCAGCCCCCCCCCCCTCGAAAATAAATATTGGACGAATAGCGTAACCACCCAAAGCTCGTGTACCGAAGCACAGATAAAAAAATATAATTTCAAGAAATGTGTATTCATAGTCCGGGGCGGTGGGAGGCTCAAAAAATTGACAAACGCTTTCAACATTCCGCCGCGGCACGCTCTCCGGGGATCTCACTCCATATGCTACACGGTCGCGAGTTCTGACGTTAAAGATCCAAAAGGCGGCCTACCACAGCAGGAATGCTTGGTCTGGTGGTGCCGCTACCACCTCCTGGGCCTCGACGAATACTGCGTCTTCTTCGTCCGGCTCTCCTTTCACGATGGTGAGATGGATATTTTGCGGGCCTCCGTTGGCTTCCGACGTGTCTTGCGGGATGCGATGCAGGCTCTCCAGCTCATCCCCTGCAAAATGTTAATAACCATGAAATTATAGGTACACTTAACATTGCGTGGAAGGAAATAGAGGAGAAAGAAAAAAGAGAAGGAGGGAAATAATGAAGGAGGGAGGGAGGGAAGGAGGGGAGGGATGAAGGAAGGAAGGAAGGAAGGAAGGAAGGAGGGAAGGAAGGAAGGAAGGAAGGAAGGAAGGAAGGAAGGAAGGAAGGAAGGAAGGAAGGAAGGAAGGAAGGAAAGAAGGAAGGAAGGAAGGAAGGAAGGAAGGAAGGAAGGAAGGAAGGAAGGAAGGAAGGAAGGAAGGAAGGAAGGAAGGAAGGAAGGAAGGAAGGAAGGAAGGAAGGAAGGAAGGAAGGGAGGGAGGGAGGGAGGGAGAGAGGGAGAAAGAAAGGGAGAGAGAGGGGAGGGGAAGGAGGGAGTGAGGAAGGAAGCGAGGAAAGATGGAAGGAAGAAATGAGGGAGGAGACTGAGAGGTAGGCGAACGAGACGAGACACACGCGACCTGACATGTCGAGGGAAATTAGGTATGATATTTGCCAATTCCTAGAAACTCAGAGCATGCTTTTTCCGATCTTTATCTCACTCAGGAACGAAACAAATCGATTACCCTTACAAAGACCATTCCAGCCCATCAAGAACATGGGACAAGAACAAGAACATACCATATGTTCTCATCACAGCATTATAACACTTTGCACTATAAAAGCATGATGAGAAATATAGCTAAGCTTACCTTTAAATCCAAAGTAAGGTCCAATTATCCGTCACTGTAGAGGTCAGGTCCGTCTAAGTCAACACGCTCTTCACTAACACCTCGCCCGCCGCCCCGCACAACGTGCTGTATACTACGCGCAAAAGATGGCGGCCACCGGCAGCCTCGCGACGTATGCTAAAACCGCTTCGTAACTCCCCTTTTACTCCTGTCGGAACGTTCGGGAAAGGGTTTTCGGGAGTAATGGAGAGTTGCGTCACAGAGTTATGGGGTGTCACACATGGAGTCATTTCGCCATCCATTAAGAACTCTTAAAATCTCTTTCGCAAAATGAGGAAGGCTCAAAGTTACCCTAGAACACACTCAATAACTCTGCTGTAAAGGGTGTTATCGATGGTTTTCAGGAGTTATCAGGGGAGCATTTTCAAGAGTTTTGACCCATATGGAGTCAATTTTTTTCTCAGTGCACATGCTGCACACTTGTTTTCATTTGGCCCAATCGCTGTGGAATTTCTCAAACTCCCTGACCGGTCAGTGAGTTTGCAAACTCCCTAGTGAATTTGTAAACTCCCTAGTGAGTTTGCAAACTCACTGATGGGTCAGGGAGTTTGCAAACTCACGGATTTCTCAAACTCCCTGTAACATATATATTTTTTGTATACACTGTGCAATGTGCATACTGCATATTTCTACTATTTGGCGCGGCTGAGCATGACAAACGTAATACCACCGAGCCGCCTTCCCCTGTGACCATTTTGCGAGGTTAATCAAATCCCGACCTTGTTTTTCCCTGGCCATTAATTTTCTAACCTTACGGGTGATTGTTTGAGCGCGGAAGATGCTGAATCTTGGTTAACCCCATACTTATCATATGATAAAAAATGTCAGTGTTAGAAAGTTAATTAACAATTTAATTTAGGATAGTTTAATTAAAGTCGGTATGAATCCGACTTGACAATTTACTAGGTGGGTTTTGCAATTCAAGTCGGTATGAATCCGACTTGACAATTTACTAGGTGGGTTTTGCAATTCAAGTCGGTATGAATCCGACTTGACAATTTACTAGGTGGGTTTTGCAGCGCTATTAGTTTGGCATGTAATTATAAATCACTGCTAATTTCGATCCGGATATAGTTATTCAATGCTGGCCTTTGCGTCCTCAGAAAAGTTGTTTGTAATCATGAATGCTTGCATTGACCCATACTTTCCATTTTTCAGCACCATTATTCGCCGTAGTTGACCAGGTGTTTTTCTTCAGCTCTCCCCTGAATCATTTGGCTTAGACCCATGGCGTATCACCCGTGCATCGCAAGACGCACCTACCACACACAAGTTCACGATCCCCACGAACCCACATCAGCGTCCGTTCGCTTGGTGTGTGACTCCTTGACCTTTGGCCGCGACAACTGCCAGCCCACCGGAGCACCCCTCCCTACACGCGCTGCCCCGCCCGATCCCCCCCCCCCCCCCCGGGTCGTGTCACGAAGGTTCGGGCTTACGCTACTACCGGCCGCTGCGCAGCTGTCACATTGCGCTTGGGAATGTGTGGTTTGGTGCGGATTCAGCCAACTACCGGCTCGCGACACCAGCGCCACGTAGTGGCGACGGTACATTCTTTTTAGACATACTGTACATTTGGCACCGTATAGTTGTAATTGCTGAACGACGAACGTAACGACAACTAATGACTCTTAATAACTTTTTTACTCACCTAAAGCTGATTTCCTTGCCGGTACATTGCCGACCCGAGCCCCAGGGTTGACAATTATGAGATATGGGTCGGATGGGCGACCTGTTGTTGTTGTTGTTGTTGTCTCCCTCCAGCCCTAGGGCGTAGCCAGTCGGCTCTGGAGGGAGACGAAGGCGGCCCTCAGGGTCGCCACCGCGTCGTTGCTGCGCAGGTCCTCGTGGGTCGGGTGTATCGTTCCGAATACACAGAATCGGCTGTTCATCAGGGCGGGGCACCGCATCAGCACGTGTGCCGGGGTGTCCGCCTCTTCGCGGCAGAGCTCGCACCGTGCCGCGGGGCACCTCTTGTTTTCGCACCCGGCGCAGGCATTGGAGGGTTTCTTGCCGATTCGGTGTAGGTATTGTGAGGACCTGGACCAATGTCCGGCGCGCAGCTGATGGACGTCCACAGCGCTTGACCGGTCACCCCCCGGGATCGGCGGGGGGAGACGGGGGCCCTGTAGCTGTTGGTACCAGCCGTCGGGCCAGGCTGCTATTGTCCTCGCGCGCGCCAGCCTTGCCGCTGCTGTCTGGATCGTCCTGGTGTCCAGTGGCGTGGCTGCGTTCTGGTCTAGGGCGGAGGCCTCCCCTGCCAGGGTGTCTGCCCTCTCGTTTCCATGGATCCCGCAGTGCGAGGGGACCCATTGTAGGTGTATGGTTCGTCCTGAAGAGGCCAGAGAGCGAAGGGCTCTCCAGATTTGGATTCCGAGCGGTGTCGTCTGCACCGTCGGTCCCTCGCGAAGGCGCGCGAGTGCCGCCATGGAGTCGGTGCAGAAGATGATGGGGTCCTCCTCGTGTGCAGGGTTGTCTTCTAGGTAATCGGCGGCTGCTTGGAGCGCGATCATCATAGAGATCATAGAGATAGAAAAATTAAATAACTTCAGACGTGTCGCTGATGTATTCTCAGCTTCATCAGATAATATAATGGCCATTCCGTTTCGCCGAGGGATACAGTTATCGTCACCACCAAGCCGCAATTGTCTTTCAACTGCATTAACGTGCGACTAGATTTACCCGACCACTATTTTGGAGATAATCATTAGATAATTCGTATCCCGGTATTGAATAACATAGATCGTACTACGCGGACAAACAAATTCGAACAATACAAAAATCACGTATCGCCGTGACCCGACAACTCAGGTCGCCGTAGGGTCCACATTTCGGTACTGCAGACCTAACCGTTTCTCTTGTTCAGGCTCTCGCCTCCTACTCGCGTTCCCAGCAGGCTTATCCACCGACGCTCCCTTGCCCTCCAGTATTCTACATTTTGCCGCCACACGCGCTCTAACCCTACGACGCGTACGTCGCTCACGTTATGATCTGCTGAGCGGAAATGACTGCTGACAGGGAGAGGGACGGCTGGATTTTCAGCCCGTATGGAGGACAGATGATTTTGGATACGGGTATAAAGACGCCCGCCAGTCTCGCCCACATAGCATACACACTTACATGCGTCACACCAGATGCCATACACAACATTCTCACTTCTGCACCCAATTGTCCTGTCATACGTCGTTACACACCCTGGACTCACGCCTGCCACTCGCTCTACATCTCTGTACATGCGCTTGCAGATCACACACTCCTTTCCACAGCTGTCGATCTTGCGTTCAGTCCCGCTCGATACGGCACCTCTCCATAGGCGGCGGAACGGGGGGGGCACCGGGGCACCGTGCCCCCCCTTGGATTCTGCAAGGGGGGCACCAATAGCAAGGTGCCCCCCCTTAAATTTGATGTATTAGTACCAGGGGCGGATTCGGGAAAACTCGGGAAATTCGGGAAAGGGGAGGTTCATGAATCGAAGTGGTGCCCCTACCTATGCCCAAAATTAAAACCTCAACGGATTTCGGCCACTTAATTTTGGTGGTGCCCTATTTTCATTTTTTTTCTTTATTTTTGGTTAGTCATGTGATGACTGGTGCCCCTGCTAAGCCGCTGGTGCCCCTAGAAAGACTGGTACCTACCTACCCTGCCCCCTGACAAGCCTACGGTGGGCCCTGACATGACTTAGGTGCCCATGGGCCCTGACAGGCCCGTGGTGCCCCTGACAGGCCTGTGGTGTCCTTGCTAGGCCTGTGGTGTCCCTGGGCCTTGGCAGGTTTGTGGTGCCCCTGTTAGAACGTAGGTGCCCTTGACAGGTTTGTGGTGCCTCTGACAATCCTAAATTGCCAACGACAGGCTTGTGGTGCCCTTGACAGGCCCATGGTGCCCTTGCAAAGCCGGTGGTTCCCCTGCGAAGCCGATAGTGTCCCTGACAGGCCTCTGGTGCCCCTGGCAGGTCTGTGGTGCCCCTGGAAGACCTGTAGTGCTTTTGCTAGGCCGATGGTGCTCCTGACAGGCCTGTGGTGCCACTGACAGGCCCGTGGTGCCCCTGCTAGGCCTTTGGCACCCCTGGCGGGCCTGTGGTGCCCCTGTCGGCTGTCAGGCCTGTGGTGCTCCTGGCAGCCATGTGGTGACCCCAGGCCCTAAGTCATGACACATGTGACCTCCACCCTGGGATTCGCCACTGATTAGTACTGCGATGGCTTCTTGGGAATTATACATGTAGGATAAATGGAATTTATCAAACGACAATAAGGAAGAGACAAACACATAGGTACTTGAGGATCAGCTTAAAGTTAACCACACATACGGGCAGGGGTGTAATTTTCCTAAAATGATTGTGGGTGCCCAGCTGTAGGGGCGCCCGGCGCCAGGCCGTTTTGGGGCGCGATAGATATTCTTTATGTGGGAGCCTAAATTAACACCGAATTTGATAACATTGCTAGCCGAATGGCGCTTCAAGTGACGTGTCTGACTAAGCAAATACACGCTTAAAAGTGGAAACTGACCGGAAGGACGTAAAAATATGTAGAGAGGCGCCATCCAGTAGGAGGGGCACCAAATGTGGAGGCGCCAGACGGTTACGACTTACGAGGGCGCCGTGAGACGATGAAAAGGGCGCCATTCTCTTAGGAGGGCGCCGAGTGATTGAAAACGCTATGTGGTCTAGGGGCGCTAAGAGGCCAGAAGGGCACCGCACAGTCAGTAGTGCTACGTTGGTGGGGACGTGGGGGCGCCAGATGGTTACGAGGGCGCCTTGAGATCATGAAAAGGGCGCCATTCTCGTAAAAGGGTGCCGAGTGATTGAAAACGCTATATGTGGTTCAGGGGCGCTGAGAGGCCAGAAGGGCGCCGAATAGTCGAGGGATGCACGGCGAACAGAGACCTAAGGACGCGAGACGGTCAGGAGGGCGCCGTTAGACCATGAGAATGGCGCGGTGCTGTCAAAAGTGCGCCATTCTCCCAGAAGGGCGCCGAGTGATGATTAAAAACGCTATCCATGCTCGGGGTTACATGAGCAGAGTTAATACGCATTACAAACGGACTACAATGGTGAGCGAATAGGAAAATCCGTTCCTGATACGCATTTACTTGCTCATGTAACCCCGGTACATGAACGCGAGACGGTCAGGAGGACGCCGTTAGAGCATGCGAAGGGCACCGTGCTCTCGAAAGGACGCTTGCAGCCTTGTAAAAGACTTGTGGGTGCTTTTTCATCATTGTGGGGGCATAATTCAGGATTGTGGGTGCATATGCCCCCACAAAGAGATATAAAATTAGGTACACCCCTGCATACGGGGGTGAACTGCCATTTTCGTTTAGTAAAAAAAAAATAAAAAAATCATCGTGTCAGGGCTGTGACGAAAAATAAGTGGCCTAAATCCGATGAGAAAACAGGATTTGGGGGTACCCTAGGTTTGGCTCCTTGAGCCATGGTGCCCCCCCTTGTCTCAAATCGTTCCGCCGCCTATGCACCTCTCGTTTTCCTATGAACAAGTATATCGCGTAAATTTTTACCCCGTTTGTAGGCAATCATTGGGTCCATGGAGAAGATCTGGCTCAGTCTTTCGGATCTCTGCAGTAGGTGTCTCTTGCTTTTCAACAGTTTGGTCATGTCTGGAAGGAACTGGGAAAAGGTTATGGCCATGGGAACCCGGCCTGTCTTGTCGTTCTCCGGTGCCTTACTACCTGGTTGCCTACTGCCGATCTTGTCAACCTTGCGCAGCTGTCGCTCTACAAAAGGTGCCGGGTACTGCCGCTCCATCAGTCTCGCCTTCAGGTTCTCCCTGTGTCTCTGGTAGTCCTCCTCTTTCTGACAGATCCGTTTAAGTCTCAGGCCCAGGCCGTATGGGACCGCCTTCTTGGTGTGGGTGGGGTGGTCTGAATTAAAATGGAGATACGACTTCGAATCGGTCGGTTTCTCAAATAGATCTGTCGACAGATATCCCTTCTAACTCAGCTTGACCATTACATCCAGAAATTCTATATCTGATTCAGAGCTGCGGAGATCCACCTGGATTTTAGGATGGATTTGATTGGCGCTGTCATGAAAGTTCTTGAGCTCCTCCTGGCCATGGAGCCACACCCCGAAGATATCGTCTATGTAACGCAGATACAGCATAGGTTTTAAGCGGACCCCTTCTAGAAGTTGTTGTTCCCAACGCCCCATATATGTACAAGCATAATTTTTGCCGAGTCTCGAACCAATGGCCGTGCCATCAGTCTGAATGAACTGGCGGTCGGGAGTGAGATTGAAGTTGTTGCTGTCCAACACGGTCTCGATCATTTCGATTACACTCGCCGTAGGTATAGATGCATCAGTCCGGCTATCTAGTGCCACTCTGCACGCCTCAATCCCGTCAGTCCGTGGCACACTGGGATACAGTTTTTTTTTTACGTCCATGCAGAATAGTAGGGGGGTATGTCCAACCTGGGCCACGATGGGTTGTGCGGTGTCTCGGAGTTTGGAGATGAAGTCGCTCGTATCACGTGCATTTTCCCAGTTCCTTCCAGACATGACCAAACTGTTGAAAAGCAAGAGACACCTACTGCAGAGATCCGAAAGACTGAGCCAGATCTTCTCCATGGACCCAATGATTGCTTACAAACGGGGTAAAAATTTACGCGATATACTTGTTCATAGGAAAACGAGAGGTGCCGTATCGAGCGGGACTGAACGCAAGATCGACAGCTGTGGAAAGGAGTGTGTGATCTGCAAGCGCATGTACAGAGATGTAGAGCGAGTGGCAGGCGTGAGTCTAGGGTGTGTAACGACGTATGACAGGACAATTGGGTGCAGAAGTGAGAATGTTGTGTATGGCATCTGGTGTGACGCATGTAAGTGTGTATGCTATGTGGGCGAGACTGGCGGGCGTCTTTATACCCGTATCCAAAATCATCTGTCCTCCATACGGGCTGAAAATCCAGCCGTCCCTCTCCCTGTCAGCAGTCATTTCCGCTCAGCAGATCATAAAGTGAGCGACGTACGCGTCGTAGGGTTAGAGCGCGTGTGGCGGCAAAATGTAGAATACCGGAGGGCAAGGGAGCGTCGGTGGATAAGCCTGCTGGGAACGCGAGTAGGAGGCGAGAGCCTGAACAAGAGAAACGGTTAGGTCTGCAGTACCGGAATGTGGACCCTACGGTGACCTGAGTTGTCGGGTCACAGCGATACGTGATTTTTGTATTGTTCGAATTTGTTTGTCCGCGTAGTACGATCTATGTTATTCAATACCGGGATACGAATTATCTAATGATTATCTCCAAAATAGTGGTCGGGTAAATCTAGTCGCACGTTAATGCAGTTGAAAGACAATTGCGGCTCGGTGGTGACGATAACTGTAGGGGAAGGCGGGGTAAGACGGCCCAGCGGGGCAAGACGGACCACCAGCCCTCCCGGCTGAACCGCTGCTGGTATCTACTGCTTAACCCTCGCCCGCACATGCCATTTTCCCATCCTAGAACGCACATGGGGGGGGGGTGGTTGCCACCCCCCCGCGCCATTTCGTTCCTGTTGGAGATAGAGCTTAGCGGTAAAGACCAAAAAGATTCTTTGGGAAGAGACGAATCCAATGATACCCAGTTTTACCTTCTCAGGTCAGTCATTGACCTTCCAGGTCAGGTCAAACTAAAAAATGTTGCTGTTTTGGGTCACCGTTGGATATCAAGTGCGCTGCTTATCAAATACCGATGACGATGCTGTTTTCTGGTGCCAAGCCAGCTAGAACCTCTTTGTCACACTACCCGACCAGAATTTTGCTGCTGAGGTCATTTCAGGTCAAGTTAGGTCAAGGTCAATTACATGTGTTTTTATGTCTGTGTGTGTCTGTGTGTATACTGATGTGTGCACCGATTGTTTTTGGGTCCATATTACATGAAATCATGATCTGAGAAGCTTTTACCAAAAGTGCAATCAAAAAACTTCACAAAAAGTAAATTCGGCTTGCCTAAAACGCAATTATCTTAGATGACCTAGGTTGACCTTGACCCTGACCTTGACCCCTGTACATCGTCGAACAACATGTTCCATGATAGGTGGGAGGTAAGACTGGCAAAAAAGACTGGCACATTGGAGCTGAACCCGGCACGCTTTAAGCGAGCAGTCAAGTCGGTGGTGTGCAATAGGGGTGGGGAGGGTGGACGGGGTTAGCATTTTCTGACGTATGAGTGTTGTTTGACTGTGTGCCTGTTTTTACCCCTCAACCATATTTCCCGTTGATCGTTTTATCTTTTGACTTGTGACACAGAATAGCCACAATGAGTGATGTGGAGTTGTCAGCAATTGTCAATACAATACGATCTAATTTCTGAGACCATGGCAGACCGAAATGATTTGCCGTTAATGTTAGCGCAAATAAAATTGCGTTTCCAGACTTCTATTGTGATTACATATAAACGTGCCAACATGTGAACTGGTGGTTGTCCCATGCATCATGATGGGTTTCAAGTTGACTTGTCAGTTGTCGGCCAGGTCAAGGCCATTGACGTTTGGTGACTTCGGGTGACTTTCAAAATTTGCGATTTTAAGGGAATTTTTTAGCCTATTTCGAATCCAGCATTCGTTGAGACATTTGAGAAGTACGTATAGTTGTGGTGCCAATGCAACTTGCTACGAAGCTGTCGCTGGTGGTTTAGGTACACCTGCTATAAACAGGTGGTGCGGGTGGGACGCCTACTACTTGACCCAAACCTACCCAACCCAGCCTAGCTTCATCCTCGCTCTCCTCTAGTTTTTTTTTTCGTGATAGCTCTGAACACGCCAGCAACAGAGAGCTGAAACTAGGCATACCTGACCTTTGATTCAAGCCGAATCTTGTGACACCAACCAGATTTTCAGGTCAGGTCAGGTTACTGACCTAGGACGTCATAAGTGAGCGGTCCTCAGATGCCGCAACTTCGCAACGCCTTCAGTCCCAGAGGAGCTTTTACAGGGGATGAAACTTACAGTACGGGCATCTTCTAGAAGTCTCACAACTTGTACCTCTAGGATTTTTCCTAAAGATCACATGAGGTCAGGTCGGTCACGTGAGCTCACCACTATAAGTCAATTGAGAAAAATGAAAACTGCTATTCTGGCGCCGGGAACGATCTCAAACTATTTCAAGCACACGGATCGTGATTTCATGCACTCCTTGCAAGCGCTTCAATTTTGCATTGTTGACGTTGCGTGACGTCATTTATGACGTCACTTGGGTCATACGTGTTGAGATATTCTGGCTGGTAAGTGGACTGTATGTGTACCTACTATGTCTGAAAAAACGTTGGCCGAATTACGTTATAAAAAAATATGGTATGACGGCCGCTAGGCCGGTCGAGGCCCTCTCCCAGATGCAATATGACACGAGTTAATTGTATTCACCGTGAGCACAACGGTAGAGAAGAACAAGATATACGGTGCCAAAAATTAACAATGCACAACGAGGAACTATAATGCCCAATAATCAAGATTGATATGCCCAGATATGTTCGAGTTATAAGTTTGTGGGGGACAAGTTAATTCGGACGGACACCAGAGTGCAATGGAGTCACCCGCGGATGACTCCGTCTGGTGTGGTGTCGGGGTGCACTGAGTCGGCAGCGAGTCCGAACCCACCCGTCACCAGAGACGCGTCGTCCCGTCAGAGCCCGTGTGCAAGGGTCGGCAATCTAGGCCGTACCTACGGGGTGGCGTTCCGAGCGCGACTGGTCTCCGTCCGGCGCGGCCGCCTCCGAGGTCGGCTGGGCCGCGCCCCGGGCTATCGGCCGGCCGGCACACACCGCCCGGGCCGCCTGACCGCCCGGTCAGTGAGTGACGTCACGAGCGGCGGCCAGAATAGCGGGCGCGCTTACATCTAACAATAAACAACAGGGGCTGAGTCGCTGACAACAAGTAACATTCTCCCCATCTTGAAATGCACGCTGCATTTCAACAACTTTCACACAAACAAAATTAGACATCATCTTCTCATAGGTACTCAAAAGAGAAGTCAGGCACTCCCCATCGTATCACATCCCACTACCACTCGGTTGGTCCGTACGTGAGTCCATCGCCATTCGCCATCACGCGCGCACTGACGTCGGAGTCGCTTACGCCTCTGGTTTAAGCGTCAGCCACACCGGGAATGATCCAGCGTCCGCCACTTTTTCATAGCCGTCCCGATTTAAATGGATGCCGTCTTGCTGGTACCACCGGTCGCAGCCCATAAGGCCATGGCGTTTGCGCCCCATCTTGCGGGTTAAGGCCCGCCCCAGTGGCAAGACACGGGCGACCGGGTCCAGCTGGGCCTCGAGGAGTGTCCGCTCCAGATGATAGGCAGCGGTGGCTTCCCACGTGGTCCCGATGACCTCGCCGGCCAGACGCGGCAGCGGGCCGAGCAGGAGCACGCTGTCCGTGTGGGAGCGGAGGCGCTTCACCAGCACCTCGGCCAGGAGTCCAATGGCGGTCAAGGACTCCGCGGTAAAGCTGGACATTCTCGACAGGCGGCTGTACACATCATTGCCTGTCAGCCACACGATGATTTCACCCCTCTGCTTTCCCATCGCCGTCGTCGCGACTTGCCACACGGCGATGTCGTCTTCTACCCGATCGAAGAGCGACCTCCACGTCTCGCCGCCCCTGGCCCGGTTGAGGACTTGGTCCTTTGGGAAACGAGACGCCAGGCCGGCTCGGTTAGCAATCGAGTCACCGAGGAGAAGGTGCAGCATGTCCGGGCGACGCTGCCGGCCTCGAGGAGAGCGGCTGCGAAGCCGCTCGTGCGGCTCATCAGTACCCTGAGTGGCGAGCCAGTCATCCGCATCCCCATCCACCAGCTCCAGAACTGACATGGCGAAGTGGTCGGAGTCTGATGGCAAACAAACACTCTGTCAGATGTGTGACACAGGTGGGTCAAGCAAACAAAACACTCTGTCAGATGTGCGACACAAGGTGGGTCAAGCAGTGGGCATCAGACAAATTAATCCATGGGCATTTGTAAGGGAAAATCGGTAACGCTAGCCGGCAGCGATGCCGAACTGTATGTGAATGCAACGATGTGAGTCATATAAGTGGGCAATATAAGTTCTGAGAGCGGCATATTTCAAATAGCTGTGATTTACATAAGCGGAGAGCTATCTCCGTCTCGAGTCACTCCTCTCTCACTGCCATTTGCTCAGTGTATGGATTACAACAGCGTCAGCGGCTGACCATTAGGCCGCTGCAGGTAGCTTTAAGAGGAGGTTTTGACCGGTATCCAAGTAGTCATTAAGACTGATACCCGTGCCGTCCTTTTCCGAGCCATCAAAGACTATCCGAAGCTTCCCATTGCGGTGGAGTCCACGATGTGGAAGGTAAAATGCGTGCGAAGGGTCGTTTTCAGTCTTCAACGCTTGGGTCGGCGCGGGGACTATCCCGTCGCCAATCCCAGGCTGGTTTGGGCCTGCTGGTGCTGTTGTAGCCGCCCGGTCACGACTCTTCTCACACACAGTGCCCCAGGATTGACTGTGAGTGTTGGACTCTTCTTCTGAGCCGCCTTGGGACTCAGGTGGACTCACTGTGGGCTCCCCACCGTGACAGTTGTTCCTGGGTGGCACCTCATTGGAACTGTAATCGAATGGTGGTATGGGTTCAATGATAGAACTTGCCAACAAGTCAGTGAGTTGGGTCTCGTACTGGACAACAGCCTCTTCACCTAGTCTGTCCTTCATACGGGATGTGCGCGCCTTTGTAGCGTCAAAGTTGGAGATTGGTCTGGCATCTGACCTCCACGTCAGCCCCATCTGGTACCGTCCTTCTGATTCGTTCCACGTCGGCTTGGGTAGATCAGGTTCTGCGACGGCGTCTTTCTCTGGTATGATTCCGATGGTTTCAAGATCCCACATCTTCTCCATGCAGAGACCATGGAAGGTGTGACGGTCTGACTGGTCTGAGCGGTGGTCTCGGTGGTGGCCGTGCAGCACGTAACCAAAGACAGTGTCGATGGCTCGAAGTCTTTCGTCAAGTTCGATCTGATCCCAGAGGACAACGTCGTACAGTTGGTCAATGCCGATGAGTATGTCGACTGGTCCACTTCTGAAGTCATCAGCCATCTTTTCGGGTAGCTGAAGAGAGTCGGGATAGTCGCTGCTGGATGACAGCGCTGAGCAGAGCCGATCTGTACTGTACAGCTCAAGTTGTACTGGGTCGTCTCCAAATCGGCTTTGCAGGTTGATCTGGACTCGATGGTATGGTCGAGGCTCTTCCAGCTTCTCCTGAAAACCCACACATGCGAATGTGTCAGTTCTCAGGATCGGAAGACCGAGATCCTCTGCCAGAGATGTCCTCACATAAGAGGTGTCTGATCCGCCATCCAATAGCACTCGTGCCAGCCGGTGTCCTTTCGGGCCTGAAGCTTTTACCAGGGCGGTTTGGAAGAACTGATTGTTGTGCCGGCTGATGGCATTGTAGCGACAGCTTCGTGGTGTTGAGTTCAGATCAGTCCTTTGAGCTGAGTCGACTGTTGGGCTGGTTGCAACCATTGATGGCTGAGGAGATGAAGACGGGAATGCATGGGGAGCTATCCCCGTTACACTCTTTGGGATTTGAGGAGGTGGAGACGGGAATGCATAGGGAGCTATCCCCGATGCCGAAGGTGCTGCTGATGTCTCCCGTTCCCCGCGATGTAGAGATGAGTGATGATGCTCCTGACACAGTGGACATCGTCTGCTTTGACAGTCTCGAACTCGATGAGGTCCAAGGCACTGGAAGCAGAGTCCAGCCCTCTTCACGACGCTCCATCGATCCTCTGGTTTCATTCGGTGGTACTGGTCGCATTTTGCAAGGCCATGTTGTCCCTGTCCACACGCTTGGCACCTCCATTTAGGCTTAGTCACCATCTGAACCCGTTGAGAACTCAGCGTGCTAGTAGCTGACTTAGTGGGTGACTGGTGAGAACTTTCTGCATGGTTTGGCTTTCCCCTCTGACATGGGACCTGGGAGGCCTCTTCACGCAAGTTCATCTCCTCGTGGAGGTAGATCATGAAGCGGGAGAACTCTGATGACCCGTCCTCAGTAGGGGCTGTTTTACGAGATCTGGCCCACTGCATCCTCCATGTCTCAGGGATTTTGCCCTTCATCACCGGTAGTAGCAGCTCGCCATAAGAATCGGAGGGCGTGTCGAGGGCGTCCAGTGCTCGAACGTTTGCGGTGAGGTCGTCTATGAGACGCCGCAACCCTCTCAGGTCATCAGGATTGGACACGGCAGGCAGAGCAAGCAAATTTGCCATCAGTGTGTCCTTTCTGATACCGTCCTTTCCGAATCGGTCTCTGAGAATGTCAATAGCTACCTGGTAGTTTTTGTCGGTTGTGGCGAGTCCCTGAATGGACCTGGCGGCTTCTCCCGTCAAGTGTCCTCTCAGAAAGACGAACTTTTCAATGTTGGAATAGCTAGCATTGCGGTGGACCGCAGATGCATAGAGCTCCCAGAATTCAGGCCAGGCAAGCAAGTCGCCGCTGTATTTAGGGAGGTGTAGGTCAAGTTTGAAACTGCCGCGCTGATCCACACTGGGCTGAGGTGTGTCTGTCTTATCCAGTCTTTCCAGACGCCTTTTGGATTTGAAGATCGCTTCTTCAAGCTCAGAAACGTGGCTAGAGTCATCGGGGACCTCATACTGTTGTAAGGCCTCTCCTAGCTCCTCCAGCGTCGATAGCTGTTTCTCGCCTAGGTGTATCAGGTAAGCAAGGTCGTCGGAATCAACATCAGACGCCTGGTACGCGGCTTTCAGCTTATGAAGACCTTTGGTCGCCTTGGCTCGCTCTCTGGACCGATTTTGTTTCAACGTCTCGACCTTTTGTGCCTCCGACATGGCTCCGCTATTCGATATGGTAATGGAAAATGATAACCGAAACAACAAACCTAGACCAAAGGATTTGAAATGCTACGGTATTGGTAATAGGAGAAAACAATAGCCGATAAGACAAAGCTAAACCATAGGATACAGTTATCCGGCCCCAGGAGGACTATGTTGAGATATTCTGGCTGGTAAGTGGACTGTATGTGTACCTACTATGTCTGAAAAAACGTTGGCCGAATTACGTTATAAAAAAATATGGTATGACGGCCGCTAGGCCGGTCGAGGCCCTCTCCCAGATGCAATATGACACGAGTTAATTGTATTCACCGTGAGCACAACGGTAGAGAAGAACAAGATATACGGTGCCAAAAATTAACAATGCACAACGAGGAACTATAATGCCCAATAATCAAGATTGATATGCCCAGATATGTTCGAGTTATAAGTTTGTGGGGGACAAGTTAATTCGGACGGACACCAGAGTGCAATGGAGTCACCCGCGGATGACTCCGTCTGGTGTGGTGTCGGGGTGCACTGAGTCGGCAGCGAGTCCGAACCCACCCGTCACCAGAGACGCGTCGTCCCGTCAGAGCCCGTGTGCAAGGGTCGGCAATCTAGGCCGTACCTACGGGGTGGCGTTCCGAGCGCGACTGGTCTCCGTCCGGCGCGGCCGCCTCCGAGGTCGGCTGGGCCGCGCCCCGGGCTATCGGCCGGCCGGCACACACCGCCCGGGCCGCCTGACCGCCCGGTCAGTGAGTGACGTCACGAGCGGCGGCCAGAATAGCGGGCGCGCTTACATCTAACAATAAACAACAGGGGCTGAGTCGCTGACAACAAGTAACAATACGAGCTTTTCGTCAATAAGTCCCGATCAAACTGAGCTAGCGAGTCGGTCAAGCCACCAATGGACTGAGGAAGGCCTGCCGAATCGAATAATATGCAATATGACCTCCTTTGACCAATTTCGCGACCTAGGGGTCTCTGACCTGACCTTGACCCGAGGTCAACACCTCAAGTTGACCTCACCCGAACAAAAAGTATACCATTCGACGCGCCTGAACAAGGCGAGCACGTTGATGCTAAAATCGCGCTCTGCGACTGTTTTTTAAGAAGTTATTTATCAAAAACTGAACCCGTACCTTGGGCCACTTGACCTGACCTCAGAGGTCACCGGTTGATCTGAGACCTTGAAATCGGGTACTAGTTGCTGCGTCTCCTACCGTCACACACGCTCGTTTTTTTCTGCGACGCTCTAACTCCATCCGGGGCGAAAAACGACGAGGGGGTCGTACCAACCCTCCCCCCGGCCGGCGCGTATGTAGAAAACCAACAGGTCCGGCGGGGTTAACTCTCGCCCTTATTTGTGTTTTGCTAACCGCAAACGCACAGGGCGAGGCTAGGTTATTGGTTGACCTTCCAGGTCAGGTCAGTGACTCAAAAGTCGGGAAAATCGGGACCTGTTAAAACTTTGGAGAGTTAGGTTGGTGGCTGTTGCGAGGTTTTTCGAGGCGCTGATCACGAATTTCATGTTAGCTTTGATCATCGATGATGTCTTGATGTTTTTAGGCCAGGTCGGGTCAGGTCAGGTCAGGTCAACCAGTAGGCGTCTTGCTAGCTGTCCATGGTAGGTGTCAACCACCACTGACAGCTTCGTGACATGGTACGAAGGCGGCAAAATTACTTCGAAAATGTTCAAATGTGTGCTAAATTCGAAATCAGTTCCAAAAACTAGCCGAAAAATAAATGAACCCAGAAGAAGTGAACTAAGGTCATCAAAGGTCAATGACCTTGACGTGACCTTTAGGTGACCTTGACACCCACCATAATGCATGGGACCACAATCATTCCACATGTTTGAACGTTTACAATCACAAAAAGACTGGAAACGAGCAGATAATAGCCGTTTTCACGACGGGCTATCCGGCGAATGCACCTGATTTGACCAAATCTGCACACAAGTTCTTTTGCAGCAAATATCTTCATTTTATGTTTATTTCAGTGTTTTAATCGATGATGCTCTCTGATAATATGACAAAGCAGGCATATAAGCAATTAGTGCAACCCTAGCTGATAGCTACTAAAGAGACACACTGAACCTGATTTGACCAAATTTGCACCTGATCTGTACCAGATGTGCACCAAATGTGTACCAGATGGCCGTCGTGAAAACGGCTAATAGCCGTTTTTACGAAGGGCTTCCTGGCGAATGCCCATCTAATTTGAACAAATCTGCACTAAATGTGCACCTAATCTGTACAAAATGTGTACTTAGATGGCCGTCGTAAAAATACTCCTGAGCTGAATGAATTTTTGTTTTCCTTTTCTTTTTAACTGAACTAGATTGAACAAGATTTTCATTGGACAAGATTGTTGACGGCCCTCCTGTGGAACAAGACTCGATGAATTCTTAAACTCCCTAGTTATTTTGTAACAACCCTAGGTTCGTTGCATACTAACTAGGGAGGTTGCAACGACCCTAGTTTCGTTACAACGTCCCGGAACGAGCAGTTATTTTGTAACGTCCCTAGGGTCGTTGCAAACAAACTGATCGTTCAGGGAGGTTACAACCACCCTAGGGTCGTTGCAAACTAACTGAAATCGCATACTCCCTGTAACATATATATATATATATATATATATATATATATATATATATATATATATATATATATATATATATATATATATATATATATATATATATATATATATATATATATATATATGTTACAGGGAGTTTGAGAAATCCGTGAGTTTGCAAACTCCCTAGTGAGTTTGCAAACTCCCTGACCCATCAGTGAGTTTGCAAACTCACTAGGGAGTTTACAAATTCACTAGGGAGTTTGCAAACTCACTGACCGGTCAGGAAGTTTGAGAAATTTCAGAGTGATTGGGCCAAATGAAAACAAGTGTGCGGCATGTGGGTGGCATACGTGCCGTCCGTGATGTTAAAACAAAGGAGGCTAGCTCTAAGGCCTCGCACGCTGACAAAAAAGCTTATAGATCATATGCACACCATAAATACCTTTTTTATTTTAAACTGCTCAGTGATTTACCCATGCATATACCGCCGCTTTATTTAGTTATACATTTATTTAGTTCACGTCCCAATTAGACCCGTTCCACTCAAGTGTGGCTATTCCAGAATCAGGCTAAATATATCAAAGTAGAAACAGCTCACTGTTGGTCACTTATGCTAAAGTACAGGCACACGCATCAATTCACGCCCATTCCCACTCCGCCATAGACGTGTCATCGAGAGCCGGCGCTGCTGGCAGCCAGCCCAGCTGCGACTAGCGTACGCTGCTTGTTTGCTTTTGTTTTGTTGGGTTAGGCCCTTTCGGTCTGACAAGACCATTTCAGAGTCGGACGAATGATAGGAATTATAGGAGGAGACATTGGTCTGGGCAGACACCCTATATGCAGAGTCGCCGGGGCTGAGCCCGTCCGAATGGACAGACCGACCAACCCCCCAAGCACTCTCTGCACCCGGCTACGGGGTGCGCTCCCTCGGGAGCAGCGGTGCCGCTCCAAGGAGCAGCCCGCATGAGATAAAGGTGCCTGTCCAGCCCGGAGTGGGGGTTTCGGCGTGGACGAGAAGGATTTCAGTATCCTGATTCCTGAGGATGGAAACGACGGAACGGAGGAGCACGTTGCTCCGAACCTCCCCTTTACATAGCCGCGAGTAGCATTTTTTTTCGGTAAAACAATGAAGGACCTGTAAGCTTTTTGTCAGCGTGCGGCGGTTATATAGGCCGTACCACTAGTCGCTTTTGTTTTAACATCACGGACGGCACGTATGCCACCCTCATCTTACACATTTGATTTTATTTGGCCCAATCGCTCTGGAATTTCTCAAACTCCCTGACCGGTCAGTGAGTTTGCAAACTCCCTAGTGAATTTGCAAACTCCCTAGTGAGTTTGCAAACTCCCTGATGGGTCAGGGAGTTTGCAAACTCACGGATTTCTCAAACTCCCTGTAACATATATATATATATATATATATATATATATATATATATATATATATATATATATATATATATATATATATATATATATATATATATATATATATATATATATATATAGGGCCACACACATGCCAATGATGGCCCCACCAGTGTCTCTAAGCACTAAGATCCCGCAACGGTACCTGTGAGGACCCAACACCAGCGCATCTGACTGCCTTTCACTGGCACCTCTGAGCGCGCCACACACATTATTTGTGTACATTAGGCACACTCCTCGGGCATAAATGATACTTTTGCTTCCCAATTTTCCACATTTTCTCATGCAAAGACATCGTACATAGTCCTGTTGATTTGATTCATCGGTTAAACATTAAATATAAGTTATTAGCTGGATCTCCGGTCTGTGATCTCACATCGTATCAGATATAATGACATTTCATGTCCATGTGCCTAAATGAATATGCGAGTATACGTGAAAAAAGGAGTGCTGCTGCCTGCTCCCGCTCCCACACATCCGGGCCGAACGGTGACCGACCCCTGCTTCTAGCCACCCGGGGCCGGTCGGCCGGCCGGCAGTCAGTCGCTGCCCGGGGCTGATTTCCGAGGGACTTGCAAAAATGCTTATTTATTGAATGTTTTACGTAAGGCTAAGATCATTATGTATATGTACTGACTCTGAGTCGCATTTGAATACAACATTCCAGCGCAAATAGTATCTTAAATGTTTAGCTAGCATTGAAATAATTGTTTTACCATGCATTGACAAAAGCTCAAAGTTCAAGCCAACCAAAATATAATCCCGTAGACCTTATTTTTTGGGGAGGGGGCCCTTCAGCATGGAAGGGGTCCCAGTTCGCAGGTCGTGCCCCCCCACCCCCCATTAAAAAATCCTGTGTGCGCGCCTGGCAGGACGCCAATATAAGCGGCCGCCAAAATAACCACTCGAGACGCTGCGCAGAGGCATCTTCTCGTGGTAGCCTCGGCAAGGCCCAGCCTCAGTGCGTGTACAGCGGGAGGGATGAGTAGTGCGTGAGTGATTCTTCTCATTCAGTGACCTGTGTCGTTGTTCGAGAGGTTTCGGTCGTGGTTCGGTTTCGACAATCACCAGGTTTATGTGAATGACTGCGTCTTTTATACGGACGGTCAACAACTGCGCTGTTCTGTCGGTGCCGTTAAGACGTGAGTACCCGTACCAAAGACCTGGAGTTGTTCCTCCCTGTAGTTTATACTGTACAGTATACCTTGTGCCTTACATGTGCAGACAAATCGCATGACATTGCCGTAACCGGTAGTCCTTATAGAATTTCATGCTTAACGCCCGTGGGGTGAAAATTTGCACTCTAATACGATTTCATGCCCTAATACGCTTTCGCAATTTCTCTACTGCGAATATCCGTCAAAATCCTTACTGGTTGACCTGACCTGACCCGACCTGACCTAAATGCATGAGGGCATCATCTATGATCATGACTAAATGATATTCGTGATCAGCACCCCGAAAAACCTCTCAGCAACCACACTTAACGACGTTTTAACAGGTCCCGATTTTCCCGAGTTTTGGGTCATTGACCTGACCTGAAAGGTCAACCAATGACCTAGGACCTCAAAATTGGATGTCATTGCCCATCGGCTTCCTCTCGTCAGGGGCGACACGCTCATTTTTTTTTTCGTGAAGCTCTAGCTCGATCAGAGCCCAAACGGCAAGAGGGGGGGGGGCAACGGCCCCCCCCCCTCCCCGTGTACATTCGCGGTTGGAAAAACACCAATACGGGCGAGGATTAATACGGGCTGGGCAGTATCTATATGGGCCGAGTTTTCAAACGGGCCGTAACATGCATAGTTAGTACATACAAGTAAGGCCGCCTCGACAGCGCGCTCAGCTGACCGCGCGCGTCCGCGCGGTTTTTTTTTTTTTTGGCGGGAGCCGGCACATGTTTTGGCCGAATGCCAGGGTCGCGAGAAGTCTAGATTTTGTGAAGGGGCCGAGGGGGGGGGGGTTCAATCTCACATGACAATCAGGGGGTTGATCAGCTCTCTATCGCCGGAGTGTTCTGAGCCATCGCGAATAAAAACTTATGGGGGGCTTCCCCCCGGCCGCGAGTTTCCTAAGTGTGGAACTATATTTACTCACCCGTCGATTCTCGGGCTCTGATTGGTGACTTTGGTCGGGGGCTGACGCTTATAGCATGACGTCACTCACGTACTCGGCTGGACCAACGGCGCTGCGCAGACGCGCCGAGCCAATTCAGAGGCTCTCAAACTTAATTGTACAGATCCTGTGCATTGAATCGCGAAACTTCGGCGAGTTCGCCTGAGTTTGGAAGCCTCTGCCGGAGAACTGGAAAAGGCCGGATTATTCGCTGGACAGTGGAAAGCGCAGATGGCGATTGACGGTGCCAAAAAGATGATAGGGAGAAAGGAGTTCAGCAGTGAATTATATGCCTGTGCTTGTGCATAGCTGAGTAATTAATTGTAAAATGATTAGGTAGGCTTGGAAGAAATGCAGCGTAGTTTAGCCGAACCAGGGGTATTCTGCCGAGTGGCGAGTTAGGTATGTAAGGCGGAAGGGTCGCAAGTCATTTGTTTCCCTGAATGCACGAATGAAAATGTAAAGCGTAATGTTAAGTTGTTAATTCAGTGTGGTTGGTCATCTGCTCAATCTATTTCTTCTCTGCATAATGCATTCGCCACTAATTCATTTTAAGAGGCACTGGGCTGCGCCGCCTGTTGATTATTCCGAAACACCAGTGAATTCATTTGCTGTCGTCACCGGTCACAACAATACGAATCGTGCAGTCATGCGCTGGGGGTCCGCCAAGTTTGAGTGTGCTGCAGAGTGCAGACTGGGCCGCCGAGAATATAACATTCCCGTCTCCCTGGGCGAGCGGCGCTGCTTCAGTTTTGTTGTGGGGAGGATACCCATGTTTGAAAATTATGTTCGGGAATGATGCGATGTGGAAAAGGTTTGTTGAATAGAGGGCTGTCAAGCAGATGCAGCTTTTCTCATTTGCTTACCGATACAACGCGAAAAAGACGAAAATGTTGCAATTTTTAAGGGCTTTAGTCTAATTAAAGATTAGGGACTTCGTGAATAATGCGTATTGACCGCGACCCAGTTATTTGCCATTGGGTAGGTAGGTACTAGTTAGGTAGGGACCTACTCATTTGTGAACAGAACGTTCCACCACCACTCGCCAGAAATTCAATGAGCATTTGCTTATCCTTAAACGTTTGAGTGCACCTAACAACCTTTACAAATGACGTCCTCCCTTTTAATTGTTTGCGCGAAGATACAAAGCCATAATCAACCAAGCAATGGCAGAATCCATTGAGCAGTGTGTCAGATATGCCCCCCCCCCCCAATTCTCAATCCACATAGCATAGCATACACTAAATGTAGGTACACGCACCTACATATTAGGTATTTGAAGGACTTGATAGCTGATACACACGAAAGAAACGCAATGCGCTAAAATTAAACGCAATTAACTAGCTGCAGCAGAAGTATGGCGTCCGATGCCTCTTCGCCAAGTTAAGACCATGCCAATCTCGGCAAGTTTGCCGCCGCGCCGGCACTGGCCGTGGTGTGACGTCATTCGCTCGGCACGTCGTCTATAGTTCCACACTTAGGTAACTCGCCCCCCGGCCGCCCCTCCTCGGCCGGCGATGGTTAAACAGCATGTCATATTAACCTGTCGTTCTTTTCCGTAGTGTCGTGGAACTGTTATTTTGTCATCGAATGGTTGTGGGTTTGAGACGTGGTTGCCGAATATTTACATATGGCGTTCAACTTTTATTAGTTAGCTACCATCTACATAGGCAATAGGCATGTATTAATAGCCTAAAGTAATTGACATTATAGCAAATGGATAGATTTTGAAATAAAATGTTGGCAGCATAAATACTGCCTATTTCGACCGATAACCAGAAAATCGGGAAGCCTTGCAATATAATAAATTCAAGATTGCGGAGTCGGAGTCGTCAGTTTTGCCCGGAGTCGGAGTCGGGGTCGGAGTCACCTTAAAATCCATCAACTACGCAGGCCTGATTACAATAATATATACGTTTGTCAAGGCTATGCCGTGCTTGCCAAGGATGTGCTAGACAGTCGCCATGGCAGCCAGACCCGCTGGCGTAGCATGCCGCTGTCAGCCGTGTAGTGCTATGCAAAGCTCGCGCGCGTCCTTGAAACATCAAGAGAGCGCGCGAAACACTCGCGCGTTTTTCGATGGCGCCGTCGGACAGTAGCGGCGGAACATTTTCAATAAGGGGGGGGGGGGGCACTGCCGACTTTTGGTCCCATTCTTTCTATGCAGCGCCCATAGAGCTAATGTTAAAATGCCAAAATCAAAGGGGGACACGGTGCCCCGTTGTTCTCCCCGTTCCGCCGCCTATGCCGTCGGTACGATAATAATGAAAACCCAAATGAATTAGATGTTCTCAGCGCATTGCATACGCACCACTCCTGAAACCCAGTTCGTTTCAAGTTTTATTAGTGTCGTGCTGCTACTGTTAGTGTCGTGTAGCAAATGCACATATTGAGCTAATACATTAGCGTCGCCACGGGGGCAAGCGGGACAGCTTGCCCCCCCCCCCCCCCAACCTCCGACCGGGCACACCCTGAGATCGATGTAGATCCGATTTATGCTCCTAAAAAAGCCCCACTGAACTCTAAGAACGTCCAACCCTAACTTCCGAGGGACTCAAACCAACCAACCTCTGGGGGCCCTCAGGCCGGCACTTGTGAACACCACTCCGTCCTCCCCCAGTGCTGATTCTGAAGGCTCAGGGGCAGATCTTTGCGGGCTACTTGGACCAAGGGCGGATCCAGCCGGCCGTCTTGGGGGGGGGGGGGGGCAACCGGTTGGGACTAGCCAAACCTAGGGTACCCCCAAATCTAGTTTTCTCACCGGTTTTAGGCCACTTATTTTTCAGCCTCGTCTTTTCATCGAAAAAAAAAAAACGAAACGAAAACATTTGCAAAAAGTAAGATATTTTGTCTCAGCCGAGTCAAGGAAATACGTTTTTGGTAACGTAGAATAAAGGCTTAAATCTTCCACATGAGCTGTCAAGCCAGGTAAAGAGGGGGATTTTTTCTTAAATGTTTTCTTCCCTTTAGTTTTCCTTTGTGACCCACAACCGCTAATTCAGGGAGGGCAAGCTGCCCCGACGGTTCCTAGCCCTATGAAAAGTTGTGGGGCTGCGCCCCCACGGCCCCAGAGTTGTGGGGGCAGGCTGCCCCCACTGACCCCCAGCTCCCGCTCCCATGACCAGGCCCATGGCCCGGCGTCGAGCTCAAATTCAGACTCGGCAATGTTGATGGTGTGTCCGAGTTCAGACAAGCTGAGCTTATGCCGGATTCAGCTAGGACGATTGAAGAGGTATCCTGTTGGGCTAAATGCCGGACAATCTCAAGCTCTAATTTTGCATTTAATGCTTAATTATCCTACTATGTTGAGTGAAAACTACCCATGTGTCATTAAGTATAACTTCAAATAGTGGGTTTAGTTAGTGACATATGGTGGAGAATTAGGGGTTTTAGGGGTGCACATGCACCCCCTAACTGAATAAAGCACCTTCTCAAAATGACGCTTGAAACACTTCAAAAACAAGTACAGGTAAGGGGAAATTGTGTCTTCCTCTGTTAACCCTCGCCCGTATAGGGGGAGGGGTCGAACAGACCCCACCCCCTCGGTTTTTCGCGAATAACTCGCGCAAAAACGGCTAATCGCGACTTTCAGTACCCTCGAGTTTATCAATTTTGCATCTACCCTAAAACTTTAATTACCCTGACCCAAGTGACCTTTGACCTGTGACCTATTTCTCGAGACCATGCTTGGCCGGGATCGCGATTCGGTGTTAGCTCGCATTAGCCGCGCGTTTGCAGTCTTTTCGTGGTTTCAAGCGTTCAAACATGTGATATGATGTTGGTCCCATGCATTTGGATGGGTGTGAAGGTCACCTGAAGGTCAGGTCAGGTCATTGACCTTTGATGACCTCAGTTCACTTTTTCGAGTTTTACATGTTTCTAGGCTAGTTTTTGGAGCTGAACTCGAATTCAGCAACCATTTGAACATTTACGAAGTACTTTTGGTGTCTTCGTAACATGTTACGAAGCTGTCAGAGGCGGTTGACAGTGACACGTACTACGAATACCCGGCAGGACCACTACTGGTTGACCTGACCCGACCTGGCCTAAATGCATGAAGACATCTTCTTGGATCAACACTAACACGATATTCGTGATTAGCACCCCGAAAAAGCTCAGCCACACTTACGACGCTCTAACAGGTCCCAATTTTCCCGACTTTTGGGTCATTGACCTGACCTGGAAGGTCAACCATGAACCAATGACCTACGACCTTAAATTGAAATTGGGTATCATCGTCTTCCTCTCGTCACAGGCAGCACGCTCGTTTTTTTCGCGAATCTCTAGCTCGATCAGCGGCCAAACGGCAATGGGGGCAACGGACATACGTTCGTTCGCGGCTGACAAAACGCCAATACGGGCGAGATTTAAATCCATCCTACCTTCAGGTATGAGACAAGAAAGCTACTGGTTAATAGTGTTAATGAACTATGAAGAAGCTTCAGTTGACGTCTTCGGTCCGGTCTGCACGGTAATCACGTTCACGTAGTTGGCTGATGTAAGGTCGATCCCCCGCTGACGAGTTCTCTCGAGAGAACCACACCGCCTGCGGGTTCACAACGGCCCCTCCCCTTTAACGAGAAAAACGAAATAGTGTTCTAGGAATTCCATAGAAGAAAGGTAAAAAAAAAATCACTGCTGCGCGTGTTGAGTTGACGCGCTCGCTGCCCTCTGTCGACTGGAGCCCTGGCGTGTCCCTCTGTGCTTCCCTCTCGCCCCTGCCTCCCCGCGGCCATGCGCGTCCTCCCGCCGTCCCTCCCCCTCCCATTGTTCCCCCTCTCTCCCCACACTTCGCCGTGCGTCCCTACCCGATCCGTCAACATACCTTACCGTCTCCGCCGTTAAGGTGGCTACTATTAAAAAGCTTCTGAAAGCTCTCAACCTTAAGTTGATTATACTCAGTGTTATGATCATTCCTTAGTTTTCTGACATGAATCACACATTTGGCCATGGCAAACGTTAAAAACACCTTTTTCTTTAAAGAAATGCCCAATGACAATCTTATTATCCAACAAATTTGCAATTAAAGCCAACCAGTACACAATACAGAACACGTGCCTACTCGTATGAATGCGAATAACAATGTGATATCATGTCGATTTCTCCTACATGTTAACCCTCGCCGGCACAGGCCATTTTGACTCTGGTTGGCTGAGTTTTTCACGTTTGCCCCAAGGTCACTCAATCATCAAAGCAATATTTCAATTTTTCAGCATAGGAACTTTGAGAATGTTTATTTTTGTTTTCTTGACTTATGTCTTGGGGGGGGGGGGGGGGCCAAAAGATAGTATGGCCCCCCCTTTGACCGTCTTGGGGGGGGGGGGGCATGGCCCCATTGGCCCCCCCTTGGATCCGCCCCTGACTTGGACAGTCCTTCTGAGGGCCTCCGCCGGCCTCAAGGGCCCATACCGGCCTCTAAGGGTCCCATCGGTGTCCAAGGGCCCGATAGTCTTTTAGAGCCCATTTCAATCATCCAATGTGACAGGTCTATGAAAACCTACACGGATCTTTGAACACGGATCTTCAAAGATTTTTTTTTTTAAGTTGCTCACCTCTTATAGCCCAGCCGAGCTCTTGAGGCAGCACAGGGCTCTTGTAGACCCAAAACCGTTATCTGAGGGGCCACGTGTGCCCCTGAACGGGACTGCGGGGTCGGTGTTGGAGTCGGTCGGAGTCGACAGCTCTGACCGGAATCGGAGTCGATTTTGGTACATGGGGGTCGGAATCGAGTTGAAGACACCGAAAAATCCACCACAGAAACTATGCATACCAGAAATGGATTTTTTTTAGATTGGCGAGCCGATTGCGTGGATAGTTTTCAAGTTCTTCTGGATGATCGGGAGCACCTGCACAGGGGCCCGTTCGAGGGAGGGGTGTCCCACAGACCCACTGGCCTCCGGCCTCCCCATTAAACGGGTCTGTCCTGCTAAAACTGACGTAACAGGTAGGGGAGAGTGGGCCAAAGCGGCCACCCGGGGCAAAGCGGCCACCCATCGTTTTAGCCCTTCATAGCTGGCGTCAGTTCCAATTTATGGTTTCCAATTATACTTCTCTTCACGGTCGTTCGAATGAGCCAGACCGGGGTTTCAGGCCCATCACCATTGTTCTGTGAAACACGGAAACGCATTTCTTGCCAGGTTACCAACTATGTTTACAATTTTTAAATGTTATGTTATTCCATAACCGTTTGGAATTTTTATAAGCGTTCTTGTCCATTCATTGCATGGTTATCGTACATGTATTCTACCAATTTTAATGTTTTTTTTTACCCCACTAATAGCTAAGCTGGAATATTTTTGTCTCGGACGGTATGCGCGGGGCAAAGTGGCCACCCCCGAATTGGCCATAAGTTGTTTCCATCTGGATAAAAAAACATAATTTATGTTCAAATGTGTCGTCATGCATTCATCTTGGCCACTTTTCAGTTGCATGAGTTACCAAATAATGCAATTAAATGTTTTTTTTTCATGAAAATCCTTTCTTTGTTTACCTACAGGTGGAAGATGATAAAGTAAACATCCATCCTCGCTTAACCTTGTCACCATCAAATACCCTAGTCGTAAACGAGGCAACTATTTTGTTTCTCATATTGGGACTTGGGAAGACGCCGGTGGCCACTTTGCCCCAGGGTATGGGGCAAAGTGGCCAATGTGCATAGGTTTAAAGTTTTGTCAATATCTTTCATATGTGAACGCCTTTGGAAATAAAACGCAGTAGAAATAAAAGGCAACTTAATAGGGATCACATTGTTATTTTTTTTTTGTCCCATACCTATTGAATTGTCCACCATGTGAAACATAGTGGAACAGGTATGCAGGAGTGCCCTTCCATGCCCGTGTGACCTGGCTACGTTAAGTACCATAGAACTTCATTCAAGGAGGGGAATTCAGGCACATTAGGTCACATCACTCCCCGCTCTTTTTTCTAGCTATGGACAGCCCGCCACCACAGGTATTAGTAAAAAGGTTACCCCTGGGGACCCAGCAGACAGATAGCATGGCTAGTGACGTCCGCTGAGTACCCAGGGCTGACAATGGTTAGGTAGGATAAGGACAAAAAGAGACGAAATATGAAAAAGCAAACAATGTATGCATAAACAAAACAAAAGAAAAAAACAGCAACAAGAGCTGTTTTTTATAGAGCTGTTATAGAAAGAATCTTTCCAAGTTTAAAAATCAAGCGTTGGCATCGTGAGAAGCGTTAGGGTGGCCGCTTTGCCCCACGCTCCCCTAATGGGTAAAGCGTTCATGTAAGTAGGTATAATATTATTTAGTGGCCGAGAGCCGTGAAGGATGCACGGCTAAATCGTGTTCCCGGCTGTGGCGGGAAGCGGTCACGCGTCGGCGCGCGAGCAGAGCAGAGCAGAGCGCTGGGCAGAGGGTGTGTGTGTGGAGCGCGGCCGGAGGCGCGGCAGGTTCATCTAATATCTGCATCGCCACAGTCTACTTCCCACCAGGCTCGTGTGCAGAGCTGCGAGTGAAATATGAGGAGCACCTTCAGTTCGCCATTGATGAGCTCCGTACCCTGTATGACTGCCCTCGATTTATCATCTGCGGTGATTTCAACAGCTTTCCAGTTGAGTCCCTCTGCCGGCTCAATGGTTTGCATCAAATTGTAACAGCCCCCACGCACGGGGACTCAGTTCTGGACCTCATCCTGACCGATCTGGGTGACTATTATCACGAGCCTGTGATGCTGTCGCCCCTCGGGCGCTCCAAGCACGTCATCGTGCACGCTCGACCGCGCACCATCCAGCCGACACCGAGGGAACGAACGACCGTGCGAATGCTGCCGGACTCGGGAGTTAGAGCATTCGGCAGGTGGATCACAGCACATGACTGGACCCCCGTATATGAGGCGTCTTCCCCCGATGAACAGGTGGCGGTGCTGCAGTCAACGCTCTCCACTGCTCTAGACCGGTTTCTGCCTACCAAGACATTGCCAGTGCGACATCGAGGGAAGCCTCACATCACCGCCACCGTCCGACACGCCATTGCCCAGAAGCACAGAGTTTTCCGACTCGAGGGCATGTCCGACCGGTGGCGACATCTACGAAATAAGGCCACTCATCTGTGCCGCAAAGCCAAGGCGGAATTCTACGACAGGAAAATACGAGGAATGAGGACAGCAAAGCCGGCTACTTGGTACCGTCAAATCAAGAGTCTGACCGGCCGAGTAAAGAACGAACAGCTAAACTTCGCTGAGTATGAGAATGGTGGGGCGCTGGCGGAAGCGGTCAACCAGCACTTCGCATCTATCTCATCCCAGCTGCCGGCACTCAACCTGGAGGAATTCCCTGCCTACCTACCGGCGGACGCACCCCCACCGGTCATCCGACGAGCTGACGTCCAGAGGGAACTGAGCAGCATCCGCTCCAACATCTCCACCACACCGAATGAGCTACCAGCACGGCTGGTCAAGGAGTTTGCCTTCGAATTATCGCAGCCACTCACTCACATCTTCAACTCCTCGCTATCCTCCGGAAAATTTCCGTCTGCTTGGAAGCTATCCTTCATCACCCCCATTCCCAAGGTCAACCCTCCAACCTCTTTCAACGATCTTAGACCCATTTCACTCACCCCGCTCTTCTCCAAAATCTTTGAAGGATTTTTGACAACCTGGATCATGGCTGACATTACCCCATCACTTGACCCACACCAGTTCGGAAACAGGCCAGGCTACTCTACGGTACATTACCTGATCTCGCTATATGACTTCCTGGCTAAGAACACAGACAGCTCTTCAAACGCTGCGGCCATCCTGGCGATCGATTTTTCCAAGGCCTTCGACCTGGTTAGCCATGATGTCGTGCTCAGGAAACTACTGGACCAGCAAGTTCGCCCCTCCATCGTGCCTACAGTAGCCAGCTTCCTCAACGAGCGGAAACAGGTCGTTCGACTTGGTGGCTCGAATCCTGTCTCATCAGAGCTCACTACCACGTGTGGAACGCCCCAAGGGACAAAAATCGCCCCGATTGCATTTTTGGCTCATATAAATGACTGCGCAGTTACCGAAGATCATCGATGGAAGTATGTGGACGACCTCAGTATCGGCATCCTGTCTCCTGCAAGAGATGCAAACATTGTCCTTCAGAAAGCCCAGACGGCCGCATCCACTCTGGAAACATGGTCAGAGAACAATCTCATGAAGATCAACGGAAAAAAGTGTCATATACTCATCTGCAACTTCTCTCACAACACGGATATGGACGGCGCAGTAATCATTAACAACGAACCAGTACCTGTCGTCTCTACCATGAAACTTCTCGGAGTCCATATTACTTCTGACTTAAAGTGGACGGCAAATACAAATCATATCACAAAAAACGCCTCTCGCAGGCTGTTCATGCTCACAGTCCTCCGTCAGTTCCATGCAGATCTGAGCGATATCCGCGCCGTCTACATCAGCTTCATTCGTCCATGTCTGGAATACTGCTCTCAACTGTGGCACACGGGACTGACACAGCAACAAGCACAAGCAATCGAGCAAGTCCAGAAAAGAGCTTGCAAAATCATGATAGGATACGAAAACTACACCGACTACGCCTCTGCCTGCCAGCTCCTCAACCTCGAGACTCTGAGTGAGCGTCGCGATGCTGTCCTCTGCAAGCTGGCGGCCGACATCCTCGCCAACCCCGCCCACCCACTGTACCCGGGCGAGCAGCTGGCAAATGTGAGGCGCCCTCTGCGCCGGCAGCGAAAGTTTGTCGTACCGCGGGCCAAAACTGAGCGGTATAAAAAGTCCACTGTGCCTGTACTCATAGATCTAATGAACAGGATGTGATCCCCACGTAGATATGTTCGGAGCTCTTTTGAAATGCACTGTGTTTTTAATTTTTGTGATGCTTCTCACTTCATGTGGTGCTACCATTGCACAGCTCATGTACGGCCTTTTTACCAGTCGTTGACTGTCACGTGGTCAAATAAACCTTTATGTATGTATGTATGTAAATCAAGATGGACAAGTATCTCAAGCCCCCAGAACTCAACATTGATCCCAAATCGCCATCTGCTGAAGATGAGTGGGATATGTGGATTACAAAGTTTGGGGATTTCTTCAACTCCATCGATCCGGCCCTAAATCCCAACAAGCTCACGCTTCTTCGGGCTCACATGTCATGTGCATGCTATAAGCTCATGCTCATGTGCTCATGCTCATGTGCATGCCCCAAAAGCTCAGTAGATTAAGCGTGGCTTTAAATAAGAGAGCCTCTAAAAGAAAAATATAGGTGAGAAGGAACTTATGGGACACCCTGTATGTGTGCTGACCGGCTCCAAGTCCAACGCGCCGCCGGCCGGCCACCGCCGGCCGGCTCGGCAGTTCGCGGCGAAACGACGACGGCGCGGCTCCGCCGGCGCAACGGCGCCGGCGTCGTACGATTCGATTGACGTGCATTGTATGACGAATAATCAAGAAATATACATTCATTAAAGAACTCTTTTGGTCCTCCGGTTAATGAAACGATACGATCAGATACGCAATTCTTAGTGAACTGGACGATTACACGAACACTTTGGTCTGCCGTGCCGGATCAGAGTGAACGACGACGAAACACACGAACACTCGCCATTACCTATAAGTCAAAGGGGGAAAATCAACCCCCTGTTTTTCCACTAAAACGCGTCGGAATGGCCCCATATACCATACATGACTTCATATACGGTCAACCTTCACTACCTTGAGGCCTGTTCTGCAATTGGGCAGCTGTAAGGTCATTTGACGTCATCAAAGGTCACCATTTTTTGCCAATGACTCCGTACAGGAACGAGATACAGCCACGCGGATGGTCTCATTGTGTTCAGCTCGTCAAGGCACATCGAATGATATACATGATGACCTCGAGGTCACGTGACCTGAGGTCAATCTTTGACCTTGACCTTTCGAGGTCTACATATATATGATTCGATGCGAATTGACGAGAGGATGAAGATGTTGCCCTTAGTTTGCTCCTAGCTTGGCTAATTCGAAAGTTATTTGAGAAAACTTCAGATCTAGCGCCGCAATTTTGACTTTTTTTACCCCTGTCATAGGCGGCGGAACGGGGAGGGCATCGGGGCACCGTGCCCCCTTCGAATTTGGCATTTTAACATTAGCCCTATGGGCGTTGCATGGAAAGAAGGGGACCAAAAGTCGGCAGTGCCCCCCCCCCCTTTAACCCTCGCCCGTACATGCCATTTTCCCATCCTAGAATGCACATGGGGGGGGGTGCCACCCCCCCCCTGCGCCATTTCGTTCCTGTTGGAGATAGAGCTTTGCGGTAAAGACCAAAAAGATTCTTTGGCAAGAGACGAATCCAATGATACCCAGTTTTACCTTCTCAGGTCAGTCATTGACCTTCCAGGTCAGGTCAAACTAAAAAATGTTGCTGTTTTGGGCCACCGCTGGATATCAAGTGCGCTGCTTATCATATACCGATGACTATGCCGTTTTCTGGCGCCAAGCCAGCTATAACCTCTTCGTCACACTACCCGACCAGACTTTTGCTGTTGAGGTCATTTCAGGTCAAGTTAGGTCAAGGTCAATGATATGTGTTTGTATGTCTGTGTGTGTCTGTGTGTGTATACTGATGTTTGCACCGAGTGTTTATTTGTCCATGTTACATGAAATCATGATCTCAGAAGCTCTTACCAAAAATGCAGTCAAAAAACTTCACGAAAAGTAAATTTAGCTTGCCTAAAACGCAATTATTTTAGATGACCTAGGTTGACCTTGACCCTGACTTTGACATATGTACATCGTCGAACAACATGTTCCATGATAGATTGGAGGTAAGAATGGCAAAAAAGGCCGAAATCAAGGTGTCAAAAGCTCACAAGGCCCATAGCCAACGCAAGATGTTGAGAATTGGTCATTTGGGTCATGACATGACCTGAAAAACAAGGTCATATCTCCAAAAACAAAAACCACAGAAGCTTGAAATTTGTAGTGGACATCAAAAAAGGATAGAGGAGCAGCTATACGAAAAATCAGCCTTCTAGCTCTTAAAATGTTGAGTGCAGAGCAGAAAAACTACCTGGGGGGTGGCAACCCCCCCCCCATATGCGGGCGAGGGTTAATTGAGGGTGTTCCGCCGCTACTGCCCATGCCGACGACCACAAGCCGCTTCTGATGGCCCCACATCTTCCTTTGAGGGCATGCGGGGGGGGGGGGGCTATATTTGCCCTTAACCCGGTAGGCGGTGGGCCTCCCAGCCACCTTCCGCGCGGTGGGGGGGGCATTTTTTGCCCCCCCCTCGTATCTCCGAAACTACTGGACGGATCCGGAAAATTCAAACGGCGTTCGATAGCCCTGTCAAATTTGTAGAGGCAAACCAAACTTCATTGACCTCAGGGTCACCGATGACGTCACAGGTCAGGTCAAAGATAAATTGTTTCACCATTCACGGGGCTTCTAGGGAAAGCGCTATAACACCGAGTAAAACGCATTTTGTCGAAAATCAGCGATAAGGCGTCAGTTGTCTAGTACATATGTTGCTATTAGACATAGACCCGGGAACAGGGGGGGGGGGGCAGCGGGGGCGCTTGCCCCCCCCAACTTGGGAGCCGAGGGGGCGGCGCCCCCTCAACATTGAGGTAGCGAGAAAAGGTCTTTCCTCCCTTTTCCGGACTTCTTTCCTTCTTGTTTCCTTTAAACATCTACACATCAACACACGGCATTTTCCTTGCCATCTGAATGGTTTCTGCTGATACAGTATCGATTTGACAACATCTGCTATTGTCATCCCGCTTTGGTTTGGGCCTGACCTTGGCCATAAATTTGGCAGGCCAGATTTTATACTGCACCAGCTTGAGTCAACTTTGAGAAATACATAACGCACATACAACGGTGCGTTATGTGCGGCAACCCCATAGTTGCCGTTATGGGGCCCTCAGAAAAATAAGTGTGGGACCATCACAGGCGGGAAATGCCCCTTATAGAACTGGCCCCTCATAGCCCGGTAAGACCTCTCAGAGGCCGGTAACGGGTCTTTGGAGATGACCGAGGTGCCCTTAAAAGCCGCAAGAGGCCCTCAGAAGCCGGCGTGGGGCTCTTATGGAGATCTTAGTGTGGCTATTTAGGGCCCATGAGGTGCTCTGACCAGCCCCTTATGGGGCCCTTCTGAGTAGAAATATGGCCATCGTTAACCCTCAGCGGTCAAATGGCGCCGCAGGGCCCCTCGGAGCCGAGGGTCCCTTTTTATCCCGATGGGGGGGGGGGGGCACGTGTCCTCTTAGACCCCCTAGCTACGCCACTGTTTCAGATGCATCATGTCAGGCATTTTAGGCTCGCCCCCCCAACTTGAAAATCGTTCCCGGGCCCCTGCTATTAGAGGTCACTGGTCATACCAGGTCAGGTCACAGGTCAGGTCACCAAAGGTCACCAAGGGTCACCACATGAACCCAACTTGACTGAGGTTGTGCGATGCATGTTTTATGGCCAGTTTTTCATTTCCAACTTAATGGTATTGGTTATAAGACCATCAGGTACGATTTAGGTCACTTTCTGGTAAAGGTCAGGTCAAGGTCAGGTCAAAAAGGGTCAAATTTCAAAGTTGATATTTTGGCATAAAATGGGTATTTATTCAATGCAGCTCGTCACGGGTAGTCTAATGGTGGTCTTTGTTTTGCGCTACGAGGTCTAGAATTGCTTAAAATTGAGTTTGAAAATTTGACGTCATCAATTTTGAACAGTTTTTTCGCTATAACTTGGCCAAAAAAGAGGTATTGATCTCAAATTTGGTATGTAGATAGAAGGCGGTAGGGACTATCACATATATTCCGGTTTTTCGAAATTCAAAAAACTTTGGATTTTTCGGCTATTATTTTCAAAAAATCTATTTTTTATTCTTGGGGGACAAAATCCAAAAATTTAAAAATCCGAGATAGCAGTTTTGTAGCCCTCTTTATTCCACACCTTTTTGTGTTTGGAACATTTTTCTGTATCTCTAAAGCTGTAGGCCTGACAGCTCTTCCCGCGAAACCTTTTTTTGTCGAAAATGGCAAAAATGACGTCACTCTGACGTCATTAGCGGCCAACCTATCATAGCCTTTGGAAAAAATTTTTGGTCACCATGTGCGCTAGCTACTCCCGGGAGGGTACTGAAAGTTTGGTGACGATCGGCGAAGCGGTTCTCGAGATATATCGAAAAAACTAAAGGGGGGGGGGGCAAAAAATGCCCCCCCCACCGCCTGGAAGGTTAAGAGGACGCCGTGCCGGCCCCACTGACCTCTGGGCTCTGAGAACCCCTTGCTGACATATGAAGGGCTCACGCTTACCTCTGCTAGTCTGCAAAATACGCGGCGTCGTTGCTATGATAGGAAATGCTCGGGGAGATGCCCTGAAAGCGACGTCATATTAGCCGGCTGGACAACTAAGGAATTTGGCTTTTGCTCCGCCCTCGTGGCTCTCCGGTAGCATTCGCTGTCTGTCACTCCGAGCCATTAGGTAGCCCATACCATACATACTAGGTCAACAACGGTCACGACCCCAAATTTGTACAGCAGACTGTGGCCCACCCAGTGGAGCTAAGGGGCACGTGCGTGAAGATAGCGACGGATTCAGCGTCGGATTCAGAATTCGCTGAAAACACGTTATCAGGTCAAGTAGGACACGCTGACTCCAAAAATAGACATAAAACACATTTCTAAGATCATCTTCAGGGTCAAATTTGAGGTCAAAGGACGGGGTACCCGATAACGTCCCGAATTATGGGGGTAAGAGGACCAAAAGTGGTAGTACATGATAGCTGGTCACCGTGGGCAGCCTCCGTGACCATGACCTTGACCTTTGACCTTCAAGGTCAAATTTGAGGTCAAATGACGGGGTACCGGATAACATCCCGAATTATGGGCTCAAGAAGACCAAAAGTGGTCATACATGATCGCTCGTCACCGTGGGCAGCCTCCGTGAACCTGACCTTGACCTTGACCCTTGACCGTCAAATTTGAGTTCAAACGACGGGGTTGACCTACCTTGAGACGATACCCCTTCCTTGTCTCAAATCGTTCCGCCGCCTGTGGTAACGGAACCTACCCACCCAGTGTAATTGAAAATGTTGCCTCGACTCTCTAATCCTTATCCTAATTACATCCATTTCCCAGCATTCCAAAATGGCAGACCCGGACCTCTTCGAGTTTTTAAAACTGATTGAGACCGAGGAGGCTGCCCTGAACTACTGCCAGAGGCAAGGTTTGATCCCGGCACCCAACGCAGCCGCTGCAGTGCGAAGGGGACCGGCTCGTGACATAGGAGAGCAGTGGGGCATCTGCGGTGCAGTGGGTTTTAACCCAGCTGTGCCTCAATGCACTGGCCGGGTAACCACCATCACGCGCTACTTTAAGAATGGCCCCAAACCGCAATTTCGCTGCGTGAAATGTCGCAAACAGCTGTCACAGCTGCATGGTATGAGGCCTGTGCGGCCTGGTGCCCATGTCGGCACATGGTTTGCCTCGCTCGACGCGCAGGGCAAGCCAAACACCAAAGTGGGGAAAAGGGAGGTACTATGGATCGTGTACTCCATGTCAAAAGGCATGTCCGTGTCCCAATCAATCAAACTGACTGCTCCAACCCTAACGATCGTCAAAGACACCGTCATTGACTGGCGGAACTATGTGCGAGAGCTGTTTGAAGCTGCCCTTCGCCGCTCGCCACCCATGGGCGGCCCAGGAGAAGAGGTTGAGATAGATGAAAGCCTCTTCAGGGGCAAACGTAAATATAACAGGGGCCGTCTGCTCCTGGGTGACCAAGCAGCCGGTGGTGCAGCCGGCGGTGTGCCTGGTGCGGTGGCCGGCGGTGCGGGAGCCGGCGGTGCGGTGGTCGGCGGTGCGGGAGCCGGCGTGGCCGGCGGTGCGGGAGCCGGCGGTGCGGTGGCCGGCGTGGCCGGCGGTGCGGGAGCCGGTGGTGCGGGAGCCGGCGGTGCGGGAGCCGGCGGTGCGGGAGCCGGCGGTGCGGTGGCCGGCGTGGCCGGCGGTGCGGGAGCCGGCGGTGCGGGAGCCGGTGGTGCGGGAGCCGGCGGTGCGGGAGCCGGCGGTGCGGTGGCCGGCGTGGCCGGTGGTGCGGGAGCCGGCGGTGCGGGAGCCGGCGGTGCGGGAGCCGGCGGTGCGGTGGCCGGCGTGGCCGGCGGTGCGGTGGCCGGCGGTGGATTGCGCGGCGGTGGTAACCGCAACTATGGGAGGAGGATCGCTGGACCTTGGGTCTTTGGGATGTTGTGGCGCAGGACAGGAGAGCTGCGCCTCATCCGCGTGGACCGGCGGGACGCGGCCACTCTGCTGCCGCTGATTCAGCGTCACATCGCTCCTGGGACCACCGTGTATTCGGACGAATGGGCTGCTTACCATGGCATAGACGCGATCCCAGGCGGCAACTACATCCACCGGACAGTGAACCACCAGGTAGGCTACTGGACGGGTTAAAATTTGCAGCATCGATACGATATGAGAAATGCCTAGATACAACTAGTGAAATGTTTTTGCGCTACCTTAACCCGCGCCCTGCTGGGGTGGTGTTTGAACATGTTGTGAAAATTTCAGACCAAGGTCATTCAAGGTCAGGTCACCAGGTCACTTGAAGTGACCTCACCTCATAAAAAGTTTCAATGTCTGTCATAGCTACACCGAGTGACCGATCGCTTTGAAACTTTCAGCGATTGCTAAGAGCAATAGCATGTACAAAATGTATATCTCAGAATTTTGATATCGATGACCTAAGGTTAGGTCAATTTTGCGACCTCCCCATTATAAGTCAATGGGAGAAAATTGAAATGCGCCTCCTTTGGACGAAAGACATTATAAACACTCCCAAACACTGAATTACAAGTGGTTTAGACACACTGAACATGAAAATGGTGTCCGTGACCCCTGTTTATGCCCTGAGGTCATCTTAGGTCACGAATGGTATCTAACAGTTTTTCGCAAATAACTTTTGATAGAGGCATGCTAGAGCGATGAAAACGCCTTAGATGTGTTCAGCTCGACGATACGGATCGACTGATATGCAACATGACCCTTTCCGGTCAGGTCATGACCTTTACCTGAGGTCAAATTTTCAAGTTGATCTTTCAAGGTCAAGTTATAGTTCATTCGATGCGTCTTGACGAGAGGAACACGATGCCGGTAAAAGTAAGCTCGTACAAGGCTTGGGTCAAAAGTTATTGCAGAAAAACTGTTTCCGAAAAAATCGGCTATTTTTGCAGTTTTTGCCCCCTGCAGGCAAAACCGTTGACGTTAGGTCAAATCTGAGAGAATTATTCAGAAAGGACGTTAATAGGGCTATCGAATGCGCTTTTTCGCGGCGCTGTAGCTCTATTGGTTCTCGAGTTATGCGTTGGGTTCTTGGAAATTGTCGACATTCGACCTGAAAATCGGCGAAATTTTGCCTTCAATGACCTCTGGTGACCTGACCTTTGACCCGACCAAAAAATTGACCGAAGTGATTTCCTCATTATTTTTGACGCTCTTTCGAACGCCGCCTTCCGCGTATCGCTACGTGGCCCAGGAGCCGAGTTAGAAGGGGGGGGGGTGTTCAAACACCCCCCCAGCAGGGCGTGGAAATCCAGGACCCCCAGCCGGGCGCGGGTTAATGAAACTTGATGATGAAAAGCCACATGTGTTGCATGTTTGCAGAACAACTTCATCAACCCAGCAGACCAGGCGGTGCACACGCAGGGCATCGAAGGAGCATGGTCTCGTGCCAAGCTGGACCTCATGCGACTGAAGAGAGGAACATCGCCTGAGCTGCTTCCCGGCCACCTGGCACGCCTCTGGTGGCAGTCAAGAGATCGCGACGACGTGCGCCCGTTCCTGAACATCCTGCAGCTGATCAGGGAGGCATACCCCCAGTGAACGTTCAAACCTTCGACCGTTCCAACCTGCGACACAAGCCCGAGACTGTAGTGACTAAGCGTGTATACGTGTTTGTGTGCAAGTGTGCTGTGTGTGTGTGTGTGTGTGTGTGTGTGGTGTGTGTGTTGTGTGTGTTGTGCGTGCGTGCGTGCGTGCGTGCGTGCGTGCGTGCGTGCGTGCGTGCGTGCGTGCGTGCGTGCGTGCGTGCGTGCGTATGTGTTTTCGTGACAGAAATGTTCTTTGATATGTTCTAAGTGAGCGGCAGCCTCGATGCCTTTTCTACTGCTCCTGATGTCGTTCTGCTGGACTGTGGACTGTGTGGCAGATTCCGTGGTCCTGAGTATAACCTGAAGACGGCCACCTCCTGATCTGGAGAATAAAATGCATCTCCTACCGCTCAGTACTACTCATCAGTACTACCGCTGTATATTATCTGGGCAAGCCACGATATGTTAAAAAAGCTATGAGAGAAAAATGTTTCCGGATATATTTGAGGCAATATAAAGGCACGTATATCTACAGTATTTGCACTTCAAGTCCGTTCTTTCAAAATTTGTCAGACTTTAATAGAGTAGGAACCTCAATTTTTCAAAGTTATTGTTTTCATGATACTCATATTTTACTCGAATCTATGACAGCTCTGTGGTTTACTAGGAACGGTGCTCCTAGTTCGTCATTTTTATTTTTTTTACGTCCTAGGGTATGAATTTAGAAGGCACTTATTGGCACACTCGAGACAAAAAAGGCAGGTATGCAATGGTGTAACTAATAACTATACATATAACCCTCGCCGTCCGGGGGGGGGGGGTTGCCAACCCCTCCCCATGGGCCAGGTAAAGAAAAGCAACTAGTTGTTTACTACAAAGTTCAGGTAAAGAAAAGCAACTAGACCAATTAAAATCAAATACATACCAATTAAATCATCTACATACCAATTAAGCTCTCCCGCGATGATAAAGTGGGCTATTGAAACAGCGTCCCAATATTGAAACCAGAGCTGCGAAATCAGGGTAAGAGTCAGAGTCGGAGTTGAAATCGACCGGAATCGACCTTTCTAACCAGAGCCAGAATCCGGGCCGATTTGGAGGCATGGGTGAAACTTTGACATCACCATTGGGGTCCCAAACGTCCAAGGGGGCCTCCATTTAGTGGGGGCCTCCAAGCAATTAGGGGCCTCCAATTGCGGAAGTGGTAATTTACGAACCACGCCAGGGCCTCCTCTAAGAAATTTTCATTGGGGGACCAGAGGCTCAGAAGCCAAACCTAGGGTACCAGCATATCAAGTTTTCTCATCGGATTTAGGCCACTTATTTTTCGTCACAGCTCTGATGCCATGATTTTTTTTTATATTGATAAAGAAATGGTAGGTCACCTGACCCTACTGGTGGATCCAGGCCAGCAGGGTGAAATTGCATGTAAATATCCCGCGCAGCGTCCGAAATCGACGAAAATTTCTGGCTTTTCACTTTTGACAATAAAACACAATGCCTTTATTATAGAAAAAAAGAATTTAACGGCACAGCATTGCGCAAGGAATCTAGCCGACCCCAGAAAGTGTGAGGGTTAACCTTCGCCCGCACCTGGGGGGAGGGTTGCCACCCCCAAGTTAGTTTTTCTGCTCTACACTTAACATTTTGAAGCTAGAAACCTGATTTTTTGTATAGCTGCTTTTCTATCTTTTCTCAGCGTCCATTGAAAATTTCAAGTTCTTTTGGGTTTGGAGATATGACCTTGTTCTTCAGGTTATGTCATGTCCTAAATGACGAATACCCAATATCTTGCGTTGGCTATGGGCCTTGTGAGCTTTTGACACCCTGATTTCGGCTTTTTTGCCAGTCTTACCTCCCACCTATCATTGAACCTGTTGTTCTGCGATGTACAGATGTCAGGGTCAGGGTCAAGGTCAGAGTCAGGGCCTAGGTCATCTAAAATTATTGCGCTTTAGGCAAGCTGAATTTACTTTTCGTGAAGTTTCTTTGACTGCATGTTTAGGAAAAGCTTCTCAGTTCATGATCTAATGTACATAATAGGGACACACAAACCGATCTGTGCACACATCAGTACATACACAGACATACACAGACATACAAACACATATCATTGACTTCGACCTAACTTCCCGTGAAATGACCACAGCCAGCAAATTAGTCGGATAGTGTGACAAAGAGCTGTTCTAGCTGGCTTGGCACTAATACGGCAGCGTCATCGGTATATGACGGGTTGGCCCGCTGCTTGTGTAGGTATCTTATTCGACATCACCACATTTTTTACAAGATTTTAAGCCTCGCGGTCAAGAGCAACAGATTCTTTGGGAAGAGACGAATCCAATGATACAAATTTTATCTCATCAGGCCAGTCATTGACCTTCCAGGTCAGGTCAAACGTCGCAGCCCGGATTCAGCCCAGATTCGGGACACCTCCGATCAAGCTGAAACGCGCACACAATGTAGGTCCTGACATTCCCAATCCACAGTCCAATTCATTCGGCGGCACTCCCAGCCGTTTGACCTACAGAGGTCAGCAAAGGTCACGTTGCCCAAATTTGCACAGCAGATTGTGGCCCACCCAGTAGAGCTAGAGCGCTAAAAATGGCACCAATCGACTCGCCAGCATCTAATCTTACTTTCCCAACACTCATTTGACCTCTCAAGGTCATGCGATGACTTAAGGTCATTTGTTGGCCAGGTCTAAAATACACTTGCACAGCAGTTTTCGAGTAGAGGGATTGACCGAATTCCAAATCAACGCACATCATCGGGTAGCCCATAGGCCGTAGTAACTTTCCTTCGAAACCGCTTCTCGATATGTGACCCCGTTTGACCTCGGCAGGTCAAAATGTACAAATAAACGACACTCCATACGTCGCAGCCCGGATTCAGCCCAGATTCGGGACATCTCTGATCAAGCTGAAACTCGCGTACGATGTAGGTCCTGACATGCCCAATCCACAGTCCGAGTCATTCGGCGGCACTCCCAGCCGTTTGACCTACAGAGGTCAGCAAAGGTCACGTGGCCCAAATTTGCACAGCAGATTGTGGCCCACCCCACCCAGTAGAGCTAGAGCGCTAAAAATGGCACCAATCGACTCGCCAGCATCAAATCTTACTTTCCCAACACTCATTTGACCTCTCAAGGTTATGCGATGACCTAAGGTCATTTGTGGGCCAGGTCTAAAATACACTTGCACAGCAGTTTTCGAGTAGAGGAGAGGTCAAATGAGTGTTGGGGAAGTAAGATTAGATGCTGCCGAGTAGATTGGTGCCATATTTAGCGCTCTAGCTCTACTGGGTGGCCCACAATCTGCTGTGCAGATTTGGGCAACGTGACCTTTGCTGACCTCTGTAGGTCAAACGGCTGGGAGTGCCGCCGAATGACTCGGACTGTGGATTAGGCATGTCTGGACCTACATCGTGTGCGAGTTTCAGCTTGATCGGAGATGTCCCGAATCTGGGCTGAATCCGGGCTGCGACGTATGGAGTGTCGTGTATTTGTACATTTTGACCTGCCGAGGTCAAACGGGGTCACATATCGAGAAGCGGTTTCTAAGGAAAGTTACTACGGCTTATGAGCTACCCGATGATGTGCTTTGATTTGAAATTCGGTCAATCCCTCTACTCGAAAACTGCTGTGCAATGTATTTTCGACATAGCCCACAAATGACCTTAGGTCATCGCATGACCTTGAGAGGTCAAATGAGTGTTGAGAAAGTAAGATAAGATGCTGACGAGTCGATTGGTGCCATTTTTAGCGCTCTAGCTCTACTGGGTGGGTCACAATCTGCTGTGCAAATTTGGGCTACGTGACATTTGCTGACCTCTGTAGGTCAAACGGCTGGAGGTGCCGCCGAATGACTCAGACTGTGGATTGGGCATGTCAGGACCTACATCGTGTGCGAGTTTCAGCTTGATCGGAGATGTCCCGAATCTGGGCTGAATCCGGGCTGCGACGTATGGAGTGTCGTTTATTTGTACATTTTGACCTGCCGAGGTCAAACGGGGTCACATATCGAGAAGCGGTTTTGAAGGAAAGTTACTACGGCTTATGGGCTACCCGATGCTGTGCTTTGATTTGGAATTCGGTCAATTCCTCTACTCGAAAACTGCTGTGCAAGTGTATTTTCGACATAGCCCACAAATGACCTTAGGTCATCGCATGACCTTGACAGGTCAAATGAGTGTTGGGAAAGTAAGATTAGATGCTGGCGAGTCGATTGGGGCCATTTTTAGCGCTCTAGCTCTACTGGGTGGGCCATAATCTGCTGTGCAAATTTGGGCCACGTGACCTTTGCTGACCTCTGTAGGTCAAACGGCTAGGAGTGCCGCCGAATGACTCGGAATGTGGATTGGGCATGTCATGGCCTACATTGTGTGCGCGTTTCAGCTTGATCGGAGGTGTCCCGAATCTGGGCTGAATTCGGGGCCAGGCCTTGTATGCATATTGTCCGCACCAAACAGTCTGATCTGTGGCAAACTAACAACCAACTCTTGTGTGTCTTATATGAGTATGAGTTACTATTTAAGACAGCAGTAACGCTACCAAGGGCGGCTGTCACCGTAAGGCCGATATGTGGATAACACCACCATCGGTGGCGGTGCTACCCGCACATTTTTGGAGGACGAAAAATGCAGGACTTGTTTTCGACGTCTGTGAAGTAGCCTAATTTTATAATGGAGCGCTGGAAACTTTGCCAACATGTAGGAAAACATCCCTAACTTCACATGAATGCAAAAGAGCTTCGTTTTTACTACGCATATCAGCTCGGTGAGCAGAAATGCTTAAGGTGGCGGTGCTCCCCCCGCTTCCCCTACACACCGGTTTCTAATTCTCCGAGCACCCCCCACCAACATGCCCACACTGCACCCCACACACTTGTTACACCATACAACACATACTACTACACTGCCCACACCTCCACCATCACCGGCGACACATAACTCAATACATTACTTCACATGGCCTCAACCTGGATCTCCCCACTCTCCTGGGAGACGACCATCCACTTCTCCTCGAAAAACTCTTCGCATTCCTCAATGACGCGCAACTTTTCTACCAACTTTAACCCCCGGCCTGGCCTAGTGCCAGAAACTTCATTCTCTCCTACGTGCTTCTTCGCCATTTTCTCTCCGCCGCGCCATTGATTGTACGTGCTAATGATTGCTTTTCCATTCTTGCTGTTGATGTTGTTCTCGTGATTTTTGTGATTCTCGTTCGATGTTGTTCCCCCACCGCTTCTCATTCTCACTAATTGCTCCGTTGAATCGTCGATCTCGCTTATCGCCTGTGATTTACACGCGGGTTAACGGCGACGGCGGCGAGGCACCGCGAACACTTAGGTGACTCCATATTGCGCGCTCCGATCAGGTCGATTGGGCCGAGATCGTTGAGCTCCTGGTTACCTGAGGGACACCTGGTTATCTGAAGGACTCCTGGTAAAGGACCCCTGGTTACGAGGGCCCCTGGTTAGCTCAGGGGCCCCTGGTTACCCGAGGGGTCTCTGGTTACCTAAGGGACCCGTAGTTATCTGAGGGGCCCCTAGATACCCAAGGGGCCCCTGATCCCCTGGATGGCCCCTGGCCAGTCATCTGAAGAAGCCCTGGTCACCTGAGGGGCCCATGTTTATCCGGGGAGTACCTGGTTATCTGAAGGGCCTCTGCAGTCACATGAAGGTCCTTAGTTGACCGAGGAGCCCCTGGTATAAACGGCCCCTGATTATCAGAGAGTCCCCTGGTCACGGTAACCTGGTGGGCCCCTGATCAATTGAAAAGCCCCTGCAATCACTTGAGAGGCCCCTGATTACCTAAAGGGCCCCTGATCACTTGGATTTAATGGCATAGCTAGGAGGCGAGGGGCACGCGTCCGTTATATGGTTTAGGGTCCCCTTGGGCCCGAGGGGCCCTACGGTGCCAATTGACATCAGAGGGTCCGCGCTGGCCACGCTTCAACTGGAAAGGAGTGAAAGGACACCACGGGGCTTTTGAGAACACGTCATGGGCTCTTATGTAGCCACACTTATCTCCAGAAGGGCCCCACCCCAGGTTCTGAAGGACCTCGCCGGCCTCTGAGGGCCCTTGAAGGCTTATGAGGATCAGCTGTAAGGGCCCCACACTTGTTTGTTATGCCCCCACGGCCCACACCAGTGTTTCTGAGGGCCCTCACAATGGCGCCTGGAAGGGCTTGAAGCGAGTCAGTGGGCTGTAGCACCATTCATACTGCTTATCTCGACCCCTTAAAACTCGAAAAAGTACTATAAAGTCGGCCTCTAAGTCAACACCATGGCGTGATTCGAACCCGTCCCCTTTGGATTTGAAGTGAGTCATTGCGCTGTAGCTCCATTCATAATGCTTATCTCGACCCCTAAAACTCGAAAAAGTACGATAATGTCGGCCACTAAGTCAACGCCATGGTGGGATTCGATCCCGTGACCTTCGCATTTGCAATGAGTCAGTGGGCTGTAGCACCATTCATGCTGCTGAACTCGACCCCTAAAACTCGGAAAAAGTACGATAAAGTCGATCACTGAGCCAACGCCATGGTGGGATTCGAACCGCTGACCTTTGCATTTGAAGTGAGTCAGTGGGCTGTAACACCATTCATGCCGCTGAACTCGACCCCCTAAAACTCGAAAAAGTACGATAAAGTCGGCCACTAAGTCAACGCCATGGTGGGATTCGATCCCGTGACCTTCGCATTTGAAGTGAGTCAGTGGGCTGTAACACCATTCATGCCGCTGAACTCGACCCCCTAAAACTCGAAAAAGTACGATAAAGTCGGCCACTAAGTCAACGCCATGGTGGGATTCGATCCCGTGACCTTCGTATTTGCAATGAGTCAGTGGGCTGTAGCACCATTCATGCTGCTGAACTCGACCCCTAAAACTCGGAAAAAGTACGATAAAGTCGATCACTGAGCCAACGCCATGGTGGGATTCGAACCGCTGACCTTTGCATTTGAAGTGAGTCAGTGGGCTGTAACACCATTCATGCCGCTGAACTCGACCCCCTAAAACTCGAAAAAGTACGATAAAGTCGGCCACTAAGTCAACGCCATGGTGGGATTCGATCCCGTGACCTTCGTATTTGCAATGAGTCAGTGGGCTGTAGCACCATTCATGCTGCTGAACTCGACCCCTAAAACTCGGAAAAAGTACGATAAAGTCGATCACTGAGCCAACGCCATGGTGGGATTCGAACCGCTGACCTTTGCATTTGCAATGAGTCAGTGGGCTGTAGCACCATTCATGCTGCTGAACTCGACCCCTAAAACTCGGAAAAAGTACGATAAAGTCGATCACTGAGCCAACGCCATGGTGGGATTCGAACCGCTGACCTTTGCATTTGAAGTGAGTCAGTGGGCTGTAACACCATTCATGCCGCTGAACTCCACCCCTAAAACTCGGAAAAAGTACGATAAAGTCGATCACTGAGCCAACGCCATGGTGGGATTCGAACCGCTGACCTTTGCATTTGCAATGAGTCAGTGGGCTGTAGCACCATTCATGCTGCTGAACTCGACCCCTAAAACTCGAAAAAGTACGATAAAGTCGGCCACTAAGTCAGCGCCATGGTGGGATTCGAACCCGTGACCTTCGCATTTGCAGTGAGTCAGTGAGCTGTTGTAGCTGCACCTGTGGCTGCACCCTCCGTGGCATTTTCCGACCGGCTGTGCTCCCCTAGATTTCGTACCTGAAGCCGCCCCTGCGTGCTGCGAGGTTAAAATCACTAGCCCTAGAGACCTTCTAGAGACTTTTCAGCGGTGACTTGAGTGGCAACCCTTCGTGTGACGTCTGCTCTACCAATGCCCCTACAACCTACAACCTACAAACCTACCAACAGCGTCACAATTGTCCACTCGGACCTAATATATACTAATACCCATATAATACCTTACCTTATACCTTACCTTATCGGTTATCGGGTAATAAGGCCACTAGGCCTGGAGGTCCCGCTCCCATCGAGCGTGTGTGACAGGTAAAGGCGAGGCTCTTAATGGTAGGGATTCGGGATGTCGTACATCTTGTTCGCCCAGTGTCGGTCCAGTCGTGCCTTGAACTGAGCAACCGATGTGGCAGACACTACTGTGGACGGCAGGGCGTTCCAGTCGTTGACGACTCTTGTGCTGAGGGCGTTTCTTCGTGTCAGGGTGTTCGCTCTGGGCTTGAGCAGTTTCCACTGGTGGCCTCTTGTTTGGTTGGAGGTGCTCTTGTGCAGGAACCGTTCGGGTTCCACTGCCATCTCGCCGTGCAGCAGCTGAAAGACGGTGATCATATCGCCTCTGCGTCGTCGGTAGTACAGCGAGGGGAGGCGAAGATGACGTAGTCGGTCCGGGTACGGGAGATGCCGGATGCTCAGAACCATCCGGGTTGCCCTGCGCTGCACCCGCTCCAGTTTTGCCTGGTCAACTCTGCCAAAGGGTCCCCAGATCAGGTTCCCATACTCCAGAAAAGGTCGGACCATGGATTTGTAGAGCAGAGGGAGAGTGACCTCATTGATGGTAGCGAAGGAGCGCTTCACGACAGCCAGCATCTGGGAGGCTTTCGCGATGGCAGCCGCTGTTTGCTGGTGAAACTTCAGGTCTTCGTCGATGATGATGCCCAGGTCCTTATCCTCCGTAACTCCCTCGATGGCAGAGTCGTTCAGGCGGTAGGTTCTCCCAGGGTTGAGTCTGCCAATGTGCATCACTTTGCATTTTGAAGCATTGAAGGGCAGCAGCCACTTGCTCGACCAGCGGACGAGGGCGTCGATGTCGGCTTGGAACTCGGCGGAGTTTCCAGTCACGTGGCGGTACAATTTGGTATCGTCGGCGAAGAGCTTGATGCAGCCGGAGACCTGACCAGGCATGTCATTCACAAATATATTAAACAAGATCGGCCCGAGCACAGATCCCTGGGGGATTCCGCTGGTCACCGGAGTCCAGTCGGACTTCGCACCTCCGACGACCACCCTCTGTCGGCGATCGAGCAGGAAGGCGGCGATCCAAACTAGCAGTTTTCCCCTGATGCCATAGCCATGTAGCTTCGTGATGAGACGTTGGTGCGGGACAGAATCAAAGGCCTTGGAGAAGTCCAGGTATGCGACATCGATCGGTTCCCCGGCCTCCACAGCAGCGCTCCAGTCCTCCATCACCTCAAGCAGCTGGGTCGAGCAGGATCTCTTCGGGAGAAACCCATGTTGTGCCTTGTGGAGGAGCCCTGCATCAGAAAAGTGCTGAAGGAGGCGGTCGCGAATGATGGATTCCATAACTTTCGATGGGACCGAGGTGAGACTGACTGGCCGGTAGCTCTCTGGTCTCTGGCGGTTCCCCTTCTTGTACATAAAATACATAAAGATAGCGCTCAAGACTCAAGTTCTTGTTCATGTTAATACTTGATGGAACTCAAACCGAAATGGCTTGAAATAGTTCACTTTTTAACATGGGTTTTGAACTGGAATAGCAGTTCCGTAGCTTAGGCTGAGACGAGCATAAATCAGGAGCTTTTACAGCCCAACGATCACCCTAGGCAAAGATATTCTATTTCTCGTCCCGAAAAAGGTGTCTTGCGTTGAGGATGTGTGCCTTGCATATATTTCCATCCAGTATGAAAAGAGCATGGGTCCCGAAAATTCTTCAGAAACTAGAGAGATTATCTACGAGAACTCTAGAGAAATTCTCGTACTGATCAATTAGGACATTCAGGGGAACATTATCAGATCGAGCAGATCGCCCAAATGCCGGTGGCTGCGATAATTTCTCTGTTTCTGAAGAATTTTCGGGACCCATGCTCTTTTTCATACTGGATCGCGTGTGCCTTACAGAAACTGAAAAGTTCTTCCTATATCAAAATATAGAAAAAAAATCTTTTGTTATAAAAAGGTTTTATTTTCTTTGCTGATTATTTTGAACATAAAAAATCATAAATCGTTGCAAAAAAAAATAATTTCGTGAAAGTGAACTATTTCCTTTAATGACTTATTTTGCTCTTAGATTTTATCTACGATGGTTAAGACCAATCATGAAGTGATAATTGATAAAACACGTGTTTTTAAGGCCTGGCTACACTATGAGTTTTCTGTGTGTGTTTTTGTGGGTTCAGGTTGGCGTTTTCGGGTTTTTTGCATAATATTGTTCTAGAAAGTTATAAATAATAAAACTTTAACATTAGCGATATAAAAAGTTAATATGACTTATATTACCTAAATTTAACGTAAAGAAAATCACAAAAATGTAATATCGTTTTTTTTCTAGAACTATATTACGCAAAACACGCAGACCTGCAAAAACTCACGCAGAAAACGCATAGCGTAGCCAGGCCTTTGAACCGGGACGGGTGGCCTGTATGACCCAGGCCTTTACTTTTCAAAGCATTTTGTTCTTTCCACCCAGTCTGTGAAGTAAAAGTGATATTTTATTGGTGAGCTGACAAATTATGAGGTTAGCAAGTTATCGTGTGCAATATCAATATATAGTGGGATGGAAACATGCTGGCGCGCGACTTATCAGAGAATGGTGATTGTGCCTCCATACAATTACAATACCTGGAGTACCATATTTTTTATAGATGAAAAATAGTTAACCGCGCTGAGGCCTGTTTTACCAGCTGATAAATTGCTGGCTGTGCTTGTGGTCATTTTTGCCTGAAGGCCAGACTGGGAAAATATGTGCATTATGCTTGATGCTTTGGGGGCAATAATGCGCAGAAATTTGGTGCAAATTTCAAGCTTTGCTGAATCACGTCGGACGCTGCTTTGCAATTTCGGCGCAAACGCCCATTGTGCTGAATGACGGACATGTCAACAGTAACATATATTTTTCCAATCTGGCCTAAAGGCACCACTGAATGATGAACCACGACAGCAGCATAAAAGAATAGCTGCTGATGTTAAAAATAATATAAGCCAGCATAACTGGTGTATTACATCGTAGTGCAATACGTGCAGACCAAGGAGCCAGTGCCATTAGCTCATGCTTCAAATAGGTATCTCAAATCGTGAAACTATCGCTGTAGGTTTCATGAAGCCCAATGGTCAAAGTTTTACCATGTATCCACTTTCCAGCAACAATGGCCCACCAGCTGTACAGGAACACTACGATTGGGCACTGTCTTCAGGAGAGTCTCGATGAGCTTATGCAGGTATGACATCTGTGGCTAACAGCATTAGAGGTGTGGCTACTGGAGGACAGCTGTGTTTTAACTTGTTCGAAATATTTGAGTCTTGATGTTAGTTGCCTCTTTTTTTTTTAACTACGTGTTTAATCAGAATGAACAAATTGCAGGAGAACTGTAGGAATCCGCCGGTGACAAGCTAGTTGTTTTTTTTTTTTTTATTGACAAGTGTCCTGTGTCTTCAGTACGACCAGCTTCCGCCGGCGCTGGCGATGAAGGTCCTACTGCAGTTTGACAAGGCCATCAGTGCCGCGCTGGCAAATCGGGTCAAATCTCGACTCTCCTTCAAGGTAAGTTTGTTCACCACGCATGCACTATTTTGCCCACATCAAGATTCTTACAGATAGCCCAGACCGCCCAGACCTTCTATTGCAAGTCGTGCAAGAGCCTTTCCTGTCTCTGGTTGATAAGTCTCTTACTAGAAACCAGTGCTGCGGAGCTGATGGATTCCCGGTGACTCCTACTCCGACTCCGATTCTGGCTTTCAAAAACCAACTCCGACTCCGGACAGAACTGTCGACTCCGACCGACTCCAACTCCGACTCCTACTCCGCACACCTGGCAGGGCTGGGCTGCGGATTCAAATTTTCGGTGACTCCGACTCCGACTCCGTCTCCGGTTTCCAAAACCGATTCCGTCTCCGACTCTGGTCAGAACTATCGACTCCGACCGACTCCGACTCCGCAGCCATGCTAGAAACTATTTTCTACATAACTTTCGTGTGACATCTTGTATACATCCCAACTATTGCGTATGAGGACTCACATATCACGGTTCGGGAGGAGGCTCCCAGTCATAAGAGAACATAGGCAACTATGGGGGGGGAGGGGAGAGACTGTTGACATTTACCCGTAGTTTTTTTTTTTCGATAAAAGAAAGCCCATCGCAATGTTTCACAAATGATGCTGGTTGGGTGGAAGCTAACAAAAGTATCGATTAATACCAAATGGGAAATTGAAACAAGGCCAACTGAGTAAACTGACAGCTATTGTGACAAAAGACACTTGATACTTCCTTTTATTATTTTATCAGGCGGGCAAGCTGAACACATACCGTTTCTGTGACAACGTTTGGACTCTTTTGCTGACGGGCGTGGAGTTCAAAGAAGTGCAAGATGTCGCCAAAGCTGACCGTATGAAAATTGTGGCCATGGATGGCCGAGGTAAGCATTGTGAAACCACCGACATGTTAGGTAGTGGCCCACCCTATTTTCATAACCTGTTTTTGAAGTTTTGATTATTTTTATAGTGATTGTCTCGGTGTTAACACTTACCCCAAGTGATAGCCTCTTGTATATGTCAAATATGTTGGAATTGATCATGTTTTTGGTTACAAGTAAATGGGTTGTCAATAGTGGATTATGCAATTATGCTTTGTTTTTTCTATTATGTGTTTGCCATTTTGTATATTCCCCTTTCACTGCTTTTCATTCTGGGTAGGTATTCTATTTCCCAGTATTGCATCATGTTTTATTTCACTGCATGCCTTTTTACTAACGTCAATTAATCATTGCATTTTGTAAAATGTAATGCGTATGTATATGCTGCTCGGCACTCGTTCGTGTTTCGTGAGAGTTACAAGCCGAAGTGTTCCCTACAATAATTGGTGATGCTGGCGTAGAAATTCAAATCTGATAACCGAACATATGCCTGGAGCTGTAGAGAATGCATGGGACTCGTTTGCATAGCTTGGCTTGTTAATTCTGACGGTGCAGAATAATCATCTCCCGCTTGTACTAAAAACTGTCCGCGACATTCATATGCGAGGCATTATGGGCATGAAGCTTCGGCCCGGCCTTTCCTGAAATACCGCGACGAGCACCCCTCACGCGTCACGTATGTACAGGTGCACTCCTATCACAACACATCGGCTCGGCTAATTATCCCCTTCATTTACAATGAATCTAATGTAACTGAGATGAAACGTAGACGAATGAGTCTCAAAGATGTCTTGGTTGCTCTCGAGTTATGAACGTTAACTTTACTGTCGTTGTGCCGTTATGGTCGTTTCGTTACCAGATGTTCTTGCCCGTCCAGTTATATAAAGGTCTATATATCAGATTGTCTAAATTACATATGAGTGGTTAACGCAATTGGTCATTCATCATATCCAAGTCTAGTCATCTGGTTATGATGCAATGTAGGTAGTCCTATGATTCATAAGTGCGCTCGCACTGTATGGCCGTGCATGATCGGTGCTGGGACTGACCGCCTGCCGGTCTATGGTGGCATGCTGCTGTCTGGTGGTTGGCTGCACTATACACACACTCTGTCTTTTTCTCTCCCCGATCCAGCCCAGGTGTAGGCCCGACGGGTGCCTCCATGCCGTTCACAGCCGCCGCAGCCACCAACCACTGACGGCCGACCGCGATCGGCTAGCCTGCCACCTGCCGGCGCCGTCGGCAACTACAACTGCCGGTCCCGGCCGCCTGGGAATGGTCAACAGAGGAGGATTGCGGCCAGATCTTGGTCGCTGACGAAGACACACTGGCGTGGAGGAGACGTCATGTGCGGTCAGAACTGAACTGGGTGACTGACCGAACCGCGCCGGTGCAGCATCGGCGGCCTTCGAGCGTTGGCGACAGAACTGTTGGCCACGTCAGTGCCAGACGGAAAACTGAGCCGTCGGTGGTGAATGGTTTAGGGTTGTCTCTGAGAGGAAGGACACGTGAGGTGTACTGTGAGTGCGTGCTGGTGAGGATTCCCGAGCTGGTTGAAGGGATCGCGAAGTACACCACCCTTTCCAAACGACGTGTGAGTGTGTTTTGATGCGGATGTTGTTAAAGTAATCCAGCGTGTGCAAGTGTTTAGGTCCATTCAGTGGCTGTTCGTATGTGTTGTTCGGCGTTCCGTGGCAGCACGAGAGGGATGGTTGTGCTTGTCTATGCACCCTGTAGCCCTGAGCTTGCAAGTGGTGTGCGGGCCGTGCCCGCCCGTACACCGCCTCCGAAACAGCACGGTGTTGTTCCCTGGGTTTGGAGCGTGATGGTAGCTGACTAGCCGCCGGGCATTCCCGTTCTTCCCTTGGCCTTTCCTCGATCTGGTGGTGTGGCATCTCAGAAAACTTAGTTTTAATGTTGCTCTCAGTGGTCCGTTGTAGAACGCCTTTTCCTTGTAACATGTTGATGGGTGTGAACATGTTAAGCACACAATATATACTTTGTCTTAACTAAATCGTGATGTTTTTGCTTTTGGAACGAATAGCGGTATCGATATTCGCCATGGTGCACGCCTGTTGACGCTTATTGTTATGTATTTAACGATCTTTACACTAAAATTAGTTGATATAGCGAACAACGGTCGGTCATGTGCTCAATAATAGCTTCACGAGCAGTCTCCATCCATTGGTGAACTGAAGGGAACAAGGGAGTGTTACGCGATTCCGCATCCAGTCGAGAGACTTTCAGTACTTGTACTGGATCTGAGGTGCTGTGCTGGTGGCATGACAGATCAGATGAGTCAGCTCTCATTTGCCCCAATGGCTCACTGCCATGACGCTCGTCGCTCAGCCTACCACAGCCCTACGGCAGTCGGCCAGGGTCGCTCACTGTCTGTAACCGTACTGTTCCAGAGCCCAGGGCAGGTGACGTTATTATCGCCAAACCTTTTGGTTTTCATACTCGCCGGTCAAAGGGGACGACCCCCATAGCCGTTTTGCCCCTGATGAAGCTAGAGCCTCGCGGAAAAAAACGAGCGTGGCTTGCGCCGTTACGAGACGCAGCGACTGGCTTCCGATTTAAGGTCTCAGGTCAACCGGTGACCTCTGAGGTCAGGTCAAATGGCGCAAGGCACGAGTTCGGTTTTTAACCCGCGCATGACTGGGGTATTTTCCATAACGCGAGTGACGAGGGGGGCTCTCCAGAGCCCCCCCCCTCCCCTCCTATCTCCGAAACTACTGGGCCGATCGTGAAAATTCAAACGGCGTCTGATAGCCCTGGAAAAACTGTCGAGCGAAATCTATTTTCATTGACCTCGAGGTCACCGATGACGTCACAGGTCAGGTCAAAGTAAAAATTATCGACATTTTTGCTAGTTCACAATTTAGGCTCTGACCGCCGGACCGCCGCACGATAGGACCGCGGCCGGAATTAGCGCGACATTGGTGGATTTGGCGACCTTTCCCAAATTGAGTTAAACTGTATCACGTAGTTCAGAAATGTCCATGGACCACGAATCTGCAAATATTTTTCGTCCATAGTGTACAGCGTCCGCGCCACATCAGCCCAAACACAAAGTTTTGTGCCAAGCATCGTAGACCCGTTTTCGTACGGAGAAAAATAGCAGCTAATGTAGGTAAAAAATATATCTATTAGACGGCTTTATCAATATTTTCGACGTCTAACCTGATAGTTTAGACCATGGGCTACACGATGGAAGAAAAAAACTCATAGCGGAATATATAAATACGCTTCAAATGTTAAGTTTTTTTGGTGCTTTAAAAATTGTGAGTTAATTTTACTGTTATAGATATTCTGGAATGCCGATATAAAAAGTCCCGCTAGGTCCCGCTGTTCTTTTATCAATATGGTGTTTACCAATCAATTGCTCTTCAGAAAATGTATAATTTAGCTGCGTCAGCCTGCAGCAGCGAAAATGAGGGGCATTTTTTACTCCAGGTCGCCGCGGCCGGGAGCCGCGAGTAACAGAACCTCAGGAACCGAACAAGGTTGCCAAGTGCCAACTATATTCAAGTTTTGTCCGGACCTATCCATACCTTCTATCGGAGTTTCTGATACACTTTTCTGACCCGTAATAAATTTGTTATATAGTCATGTAGGCCATCAGATTCCCATCTTCACGGTTTTGGTGGCTACATTATTTGCTTATCGGAATTTCCGGTGCCGTCATGACCTGGCCTGACAGGTGCTGCCGTCTTATCACGTGACCGAGCGGAGTCGGGGTCAGGGCAGGTCAACCGATTAATTAATCAATTAATTAATGAATTAATTAATGATTAATTAATTAAATTAATCAGAAATTGCTTAGAAAGTACACCGATTACCATTTTTATGATTCTACCATCCTTTTCATGTGAAAAGCGGGCACGAAATACGAAAAAGTACCGATGTCGCGCTAATTTTCGCTCCGGTCCCATTGTGCGCCGGTCCGATCAGGCTCATTTTTGGTTTACGCACTGAGCACTCCTTGACAGATGCCTTAGATACCCTGAGGGTACCGAACTTTAACTTCGAATTTTTAAGGTCAAGGCCAGGTCATCCTAGGTCACGAAAATTGTACATCATGTATCGGTCACGTGACGCATGTTTTATGGTCCATTTTACTCGTAGATTTCGAAAATAGTGTCGTCTGTGTCATTTGAGGTCATTGTCAGCTGAATTTACCGGAGGTCAGGTCACTTTCAGGTCAGAAAAGGTCAAATTTTTAAAATGAAATTTTTCAACAAAAAAGGTGCCTATCAGATGCAGTTTGAGCTCAGGAACACGATAGTGCCATTTATGTTGCTGTACGACGTCAAAAACGTACTGAAAAATGGATTTGAAAAAAAAAAACATAAAATTGTAAAATTGTGACAATAATGCGAATAACTTGGCTATTTTTGAAGATATTGGGCTAAAACTTGCAAAGGTAGTTCATCAGTGTGTGTTCTATCACAGCTATTGCGGTTTTTGCGAAAAGTCAAAAACTTTTTGAAAAAATCAAAAAATATATTTTTTGTAATTGTAAATACATATTTTTCAAAATTTTCAAAATTTTGAAAATTCGAGATAGCAGTTTGATAGCTACCTGTATTTGTAGTCCACTCATGCAAAGAAAATGGATCTAGCTTTAAAACTGAGCTCTTGAGAGCGTTTGCCGTAATTCAGTATTTTGCATGAAAATCGGTCGACATGACGTCACTCTGACGTCATTTCCGGCCAAACTATAGTAGCTAGAAAGTTGAAATTTTAACACAAGGTGTCAAATTGATGCCTCTGAGGGTACCGCAAGTTTCGTGTTGATCCGTCAAACGGTTTATAAAATATTGCTGAAAAACGGGAGGGGGCTCTGTAGAGCCCCCCCCCCCCCCCCAGTCATGCGCGGGTTAATAAATAGCTTCGCAAAAAAAAAACTGACGCAGAGCCGCGATTTTGGCATCGTCGTGTTCGACTCGCTCAAGCGCTTCGAATAGTATACTTTTTGTGACTTATAATAGTGAAGTCACGCGACCGACCTGGCCTCATGTGACCTTTAGAAAAATCCGAAATATACACGTTCTGAGACCTATAGAGGCTACTACGTCCTGTAAGTCTCATCCCCTGTGAAAGTTCCTTTGGCACTGAGGTCGATGTGAAGTTGCGACATCTGAAGGCCATGCAGAGGTTAACTTATGACGTCATAGGTCAGTGACCTATAGGCCATATAGGGCTAGTGACCCATGGGTCACAGGTCAGTCATAGATCAGGACAGTGAGTAGTGACATATGACGCCATAAGTAAACCTCTGCACGGCCCTCAGATGTCGCAACTTCGCAATACCCTCAGTGCCAGAGCAGCTTTTGCAGGGAGATGAAACTTACAGGACCTTGTATCCTCCAGAGGTCTCACAACTTGTATATCTATGAATTTTCCTAAAGGTCACGTGACATGGTCAGGTTAGTCACGTGACCTTTTCATTATAAGTCGATGGGGAAAAATGAAAACTGCTATTTGTGCCGGGAATGATCTCAAAATAGTTCAAGCACACGGAATCGTGATTTCATGCAATCCTTGCAAGGTCCGATGCTTCACTTTTGCATTGGTGACCTTGTGTGACGTCATTTATGACATTACTAGGGTCATATGATGATGTCAAATAGGATCCCAAGAGATTTTCGTTAATAACTCACGATCAAATTGAGCTAGCGAGCTGGGAAAGCCGCCAATGGACTCGGGAAGACCTGCCGAATAAAAAACGCGAGTTCACAGCTGAATTTAAACAGAATTCCCAAATAATGACAAAGCACAATGATACCGTGCATTTATGCCGCGCACCTATATAGTATATAGGTCGCTCACGGACGCTTATGTCGGGCACCTCTTCTGAGAAGAGTCGACTGCAGATGGGAGCTTTATATTGTTCGGTATTATTAGCTTGGCCATGCCACAAGGAATCGACTGATGTGTGATGCGAATATGTCAGATGAACAGCACAGAAGAAATTGACGTTTAGCTGAGTCAACTTCTTATTGGGACGCATTGTAGGTACTTTTGTTTCGTTTTTTTTTTTTTTTGTCATCCATGGCAATAAGGAGCACTTTTCTATAACAACCATAGTGATATATTTTGGCCCCGTTACGAGCAAAATTATCTCAATGGAATAACTTCCAGAGTTTGCTTTGCGAGTCAGTCTTCATTTGGCTAGAGCGCTCGAGCCATATCGAGACCGACGGCCCGCGGTCCGGTCCCCATCGCTCAGTATGTGAGTGGGCGGTCCTTCCGTTCGGTGGGGGCGCTGCCGGGCAGCGGTTGGTCGCTCTCCCCTCGCTCCCCTGCGCTCATTGGTGCGTGAGGAGACGGCGCGGCGACTGGCCTGGCCCCGCGGCGGTGTCGCTTCTCCACCGTCCTCTCCTGGGCGACCCAGCTGCCGTCAGAGGAGTCGAGACAGTCGAAGGAGTCGGACTACAGTCGCCATCGTCGCCAATATGAGCCCGAGCCCGCTGTTCCGTCCCTGGGACGGCCACACGAGTCTGACAGGAGTGAGGAGTCCGCGGCCCGCGGCGCCCGACACTCCTAACTCGGAGAGTTCACCAGCCAGTCCCAGGAGTGCACCGGCCAGCCCTGCGTCCATCGGGCTACCTGCCAGCCCCGTGAGTCTGCCCGCCAGTCCTGCCAGCCAGCCTGTCAGCGCTCTTGACAGTCTCACAGCTCGGTCTGCCAGTTCTCGTAGCAGCCCTGTCAACCTGTCTGCCAGCACTTCCAGCAGCCCTGTCGGTCTACCCGCCAGTCCTGTCAGTCTACCTGCCAGCCCCGTCGGTCTACCGGTCAGCCCTCACAGCCTGATCGATTGGCGGCTGTGCGGTGGGTCGGCTGGAGTCGAGCTGCCGCCTCTTCTGTGGCCGTCGGCACTGTCTGCTGGCTGTGACCCGTGGTCGGCCGCTGCTCTAGCTGAGGAGGAGCGCCGACGAGCCGACGCCACCAGACGACGTCTGAAGAAGTTTGGCTGTCCCAAGTGTCCGATGATGTTCTCCAACCGGGGCCAGCTGGCTGGACACTACAGGAAGCACACAGGTGAGAGTCGGGACGGAGTGGAGCGCTGAATAACGAGGGTTTGTTTTGTTGGAGAGAGGACATAATCATTCACAGCGCTTTGATGCCTTTTAACATTAAATTGTTGGATGGAGGACATGGCGTTTACAGCGCTATGATGCCTTTTAATGCTAAAATTGAGTAAGAATTATTCCTTCATTACGTTGCTTACGTACTAACATCATAAGAAATTGATCAAAATGTCCGGCAAAACTAATGTTTTCTCGTTTCTTTTCCCCTCAGGCGAGCGGCCGTTTGAGTGCGAGACGTGCCACAAGCGGTTCACGCGGAATGAGGAGCTTACCCGACACACGCGCATCCACACGGGCGACCGACCGTTCGGCTGTGAGCTCTGCGGCAAACGGTTCGGCCGCAAGGACCACCTCAACAAACACCAGCGGACCCACGCGGCGCCCCTGTACGCCACCGGACTGCCGGCCGCGCTGCTGGGCCTCTCCCCGCTGGAACTCAGCAGCTACCTGCACGGCAGCGTGTTCGGAGCGCCGGTGTTCTGAGGATGTTCAAGCTGATGTTGGAGAGACTGTTCCACGCTTGTCTGGAGTGTTGAAATGGAGAGTGCTTTTAAGATGTGCCGTTATTGATGAACCGAGTAACTCAAATGATACCTGTGATATTTTGCATTGTATGTATGAACCTGTTTTTGTATCGATGGTTTTAATAAACTGCTCATCTTTGTCTATCCGGATTTTATTATGCAGTGTAAACGTGAAAACAGCTTCGGAACTGGGGTCTTGGCGCGCCGTTCTGGTTCCAACTCTGAGTTCCCGGGACTCTTTCTGATACGATTTATAATATGTAGACTGAAGAGCAGTTGTGACCGAAGATCAGTCGACTGTAGACTGAAGAGCAGTCTATTTGGAAATCTTGCAACTTTCCCCGCCTGGATAAAACCAACGTAAAGCGTAATATTGATCATGTAAGATAACGTTGGAGTTTACAAGCTATGCTGGAGTCTATATCGGAGTCTACGTCTACGAGCTTTCGTCAACATTTTCACCATCTGGACATTTTTGTGCAGTAGGCTACATTAGCAGCATTTCAGCTTGTTATCATTTGAGCGTTTATGAATTCTACAGTGAGGCAAACCTTTCTCTATATTGGTAATATTATTAAGTGCTCCAGCGGGGAACATGTATAATATAATTAGATAAATAAAAGAAGTTGACCTTTTCCTCGACACTTAATTACTGTCTCTATATTATTTGTAGCATATACATTTTGTATGCCGCAATGGCCAGCGGTCGCGAATGCGATACAGGATAGAGATTGCAAAAAGTCTCAGCAGGGCTGACTTTTTATTGCTGTAATGCGTAGGTAGGCCACAGAAGTAAAACGTTGTAATCAAAACTCTGCCGCCTATTTGGATTTTCCTATGCGATCCATTATGTTACATGTTCCCATATGGTATGCCCTGTAGGCTGTAAGACGTCCTGCGGAGACCCATGCTTAGACCTAAGACGCTGCTCAAAAGAAGCAAGGACGCAAGTTTTCCTAACATTTTTCTCATTTGGCTATTGGAAATGGTTTGTGTAGGTAAGTGACTTGTTTTGATCGATATGACAAGCATTATGATTTCAAGCGTCATTATAACATGATGCTTTTTATGATGATATTCCAGATGTAAGGGCTTAACCCGCGCACCGACGGGGGGGGCGGATATCCGCCCCCCTGAGGTTTTTCGCGAATAGCGGGAAAACGCGGCGCTACGCGCCGCGAAATTTGGTACGACTATTCCCTCATCAATTTTACACATGGTGTGCAAGTTTGAACCTCTTACCTTTTAAGGTCAGGTCACCAGGTCACTTTGAATGACCCAACCTCAAGTCACTTTTTTGCAACTTTGTCACCGTGCCAGAGCTACAGTAGATGTCGGAGGCATTTGAAAGTCGCAGGCTAGAATTAGGTCATTAGTAGCTACAATTTGTATATCTCGGAATTTTGATATCGGTGACCTAAGGTCAGGTCAATTTCGCGACCTCCCCATTATAAGTCAATGGGGGAAAAATCAACTCCCTATTTTTACCACTAAAACGGGTCGGAATGGCCCCATGTACTATACATGACTTCATATACGATCAACCTTCACTACCTTGATGTCTGTTTTGCTGTTGGGCAGCTGTGAGGTCATGTGACGTCATCAAAGGTCACCAAAGGTTTTTGGCCAATAACTCCGTACAGGAACAAGATACAGCCGCGCGGATGGTCTCATTGTGTTCAGCTCGTCAAGACGCAACGAATGATATACATAATGACCTCGAGGTCACGTGACCTGAGGTCAACCTTTGACCTTGACCTTTCGAGGTCAACATATATATCATTCGATGCGGATTGACGAGAGGATCACGATGCTGCCCTTAGTTTGTTCCTATCTTGACTAATTCGAAAGTTATTCGAGAAAAACTCCCTCCATATCTAGCGCCGCCATTTTGACTTTTTCGACCCCTGTGACGTCATCTTTGACCTGACCTGAAAATGACCTTAGTAAAAATTGTAGATCTTGACCGTGCGTATCCGATGCCGTTTACCGCTTGTCGCTATCTTGCTTCGTTCTCGAGATCTCAGGGGGGGCGGTCATCCGCCCCCCCCCCCGTCGGTGCGAAGTTGGCGCAGACCCCCGTCGGTGCGCGGGTTAAATTTCAACACATAGGTAGGTACGTTTAGGAGTTGACAGTAAGTGTTACATACGTATTGTCACTCAGCCTGTATTTCCATACACTTGTGCAGACGTTGAAACTTGAAAGCGCGTTGGTTGTTGGTGTTGTTTCTATTGATTGAGGTAGTATTGAAACTGGTGTTGAGGTGGGCCGCAACTAGGGGAAGTGGGGGTAACACCGCCCCCTTAAGCATTTCGCCAAAATGAGAGAATCTGTGTGAAGTCTCTTGGTAGTTTTTGTCTTGGTTACAATATTTCAACATTTTCTCACGTGTTTTAGGTACTTATTTTGCATGCTGCTAAAGCGTTTTTATGCATCACGACTTTTAAAAATACCTTGCATATTTGCCGCCTTCAAATTGTGTGGGTAACCCCGCCACCGGTGCTGATGTTAACCCAACCCATCCCTATGAAAGCTTTTCATTGCTCAGAGATCGCGTGCGATGAGTTTCCTGTCGGTAAGTGGCGATTTTCGTAAACAATCGGTGATGGACACCTAAATAGGTATAGGTTCACCAGCTGTTTGCCAGTTTTATACAGCTAGCAGTGCTTGGTCGGGATCCATGAAAAATATAAAGTAAAAAATCAAATAAGCTGCTTATTCCCGAATTAGGAACATCTACGAACATAAATAAACGTGTGTCTTTGGAGTTTAATTACTTATCACGCTACGAACAGAAAACACCGCAACCTCAATTGGGGGAACACCGCCACGGGGTGGCGGTGTTCCCCAATAAGTGATCACAAGCAAAAATCGCCAGCGGCAAGAATGTACTAGAAGGTTCAAGCAAATCTATCTTCCTGGACAAAGCCGATCAGTCATTTTTTCGATGTAATCAAGTAAATCAAAATGAGTCTCTACTTAAAGACATTCAAAAGTGCTCCCAACTCATCGAATTTTTATAAGAGAATGTGCATTTTTCTTTAAATGCCCACATTGAGCTTCCATTACACTGAAACATCGGAACACAAATCAGAAGACGCTTACCTTCGTTCGGTTAATAGGAAATAACGGATTTTTACACTTTCCAATTCATACTTTCGCCGCCAGATGGGGTGGCGGTGTTTCCCACAGTGGCGGTGTTCCCCCCGCTTCCCCTACTTTTTTAAAAAAATAAATTTAGTCCGAACGTCCGAACCTTTTGATAGGAAGGATTCACAAGGACAGAGCCACCGCTAAGCGAAGCTTGTTGACCCTGCCCTACCCTCCGGTCGCGCAATTTCAGTTCTATGGCAGAATTTAGAGTCCAAAGTTTAACGTGCGCACATAGCCGCGCACGGCCGGTCCCCTCACTGACTTCGCCTGGCTACGGCCTGCCATCAACCGCAACCATACCTGTCAGGAGGCCCATAAATGTCGAGCGCCAGTCGCGCTTCGAACCCGGACTGTTATAACCGGGAACGCGTGCTCTCACCACGCGGAGTCCAACGCTCTACCAACTGAGCTACGGGACCGGCTACATATGCGTGGGTGTGTTGTACCGGAATCATTTGCAGGCTATTTCTCACTGTAACGGCGGCACTTCCAGCGGCACTTTCCTCCATTTGGAAATCGGTAGGGGAGACTGGGACAAAGCGGCCACTCTATAATGTTTGTTTCTATGCCAACGCTTCATTTTCAAACTTGCAATGATTCTTCTTATGTCAACATGATCCCTATTAAATTGCCTTTCATTTCAACTTCGTTTCATTTCTAAAGGACTAAGGAGTTCACATATAGGAAATATTAGCAAAACTTTACGTCTATGCATGTTGGCCACTTTGCTCCAAACCCCCGGGGCAAAGTGAACACCTGCGATTTTTTTTTGTCCCGATATGAGAAACAGGATACCTAGTTGCCTCATGCACGACTTTTCATTTTGTTAATGGTAATAAGGTCTAAAAGATAATAGATGTTTATTGTTTATTTTGTCATTTTCCTATCTGTGGCTTAACAATGCAAGGATTCATGGAAAAACAGTGCATTGCATTTTTTGGTAAGTCATTTATAACCAAAAAGTGGCCGAAATAAAGGCATGACGATACATTTAGCTATCATTAAGGAAACAACTTATGGGCTATTGGGGGCTGGCCACTCTGCCCCGTCCACTTTGCCCCGCGCATACCGTCCGAGAGAAAAAAAATCAGCTAGGTAGTAGTGGGCAAAAATAATTAAACATTAGTTGAAGTCATGTACGATAACCTGAACCACACAATGCATGAACAAGAACGCTTAAACAAAATCCCAAACGGTTGTGGTCTTTGGAATAAAATAACATTTAAAAATCGTAAAAATACCTAGTAAGACACCTGGAAAGAAATAATTTAACGTCTTTCACAGAACAATTGCGACGGGCCAGAAGGCCCAGAAGGCCCAGGTGTGGCTCATTCGAACAACCACGAAGAAAACTAACTATAATTGGCAACCAATAACTGGAGTTGACACAGTTGTGAATGGCTAAAATACGGGGTGGCCACTTTGCCCCGGGTGGCCGATTTGCCCCGGTCTGCCCTACATCAAATGTAGGTACCGTTCAGCCTGATCCGTACGTTATTTGGTGACTGCAGACATGATGGCTTGTTTTTGAGCTGTTCCGATTTTATTGATTTTGCTTTTTGAATTGATTTTTCCTATTTTGCTTTTTGAGCTATTCCATTTTATGAAAGGTATATCGTACTTTTTCGTACACCTACTACCTAAATTCGTCAAAAAAGAGCGCCGCCTCTGGGTCTGAAATCCGAATGTCACATAAGATGTCTTTCGGTCCTTGCTCTCACCGACTCCAGGTGATGGACCACCGCCCGTCCTAAAAGGCGGTAAGCGGGAGGCGGACCGGGGAATGTGTGATCGGCCATTGTGCACTAATCCGTGCAGTGCTCTGCTTTATCAGATCAGCGTGCTCTAGCTCGTCAAAACTGCGTGATCAGCTTATAACGATCATCGGCATTGAGCGGCATCCAGAAGCGGCCCGGCGCCGATTCGCCGCGGCTGCTCGCGCGCCGCCGGCCGCGCGGTCACACCACAAAGGGCGCGCCGTGGGCGCCGCGGCTGCCCCCCCGGCGCACCACAATGGCGGCCGCCGGCCGAATTAATCATCTCCGTAACAGGAGAGGCTCGGCTGCTCTCTGCGCCGTATTCGCGCTCGGAAGTCATGTGGAAGTGGATCCGTTTACAAATGACGGCGACGGCGGCGTCGGCGGCTCTTTCAGTGACGCCGGCGGCCGACCATGGGTGCTGTGCGTGCCCCTCGAGCGGTGAGGGGAGTGCGAGGGCCCGAGGGGCCGGCAGGGGGCAGGCAGAGGGCACAGGGGCGAGAGAGGAGGCACCGGAACGAGGGGAGCGGGCCATGATGTGGTGGCGACGGTTATTGAAGAGCTGGGGTGCAGCAAAGGAGGGGGACTCGATATAATGCGATTTTCTGCCTAAACTGTGATAAGCCATAGCTAATGCTATCGAATTGATGTGCAAATGTAAGCTGTAATAAAATTCAAAGCCGCACCGGTATCTAAACTTGAAGCTATGCATTTGATTCATCCTGGAAATGTTCGTCGCTCAAATATTTCCCGAGGGCTTTTGATTAAAATAAAAAACGAGCCATTCATCGCATGTCTTACTTTGTGGCTCACAACGTATCTAAATGTGCTCAAATATTTCCCGAGGGCTTTTGATTAAAATAAAAAACGAGCCATTCATCGCATGTCTTACTTTGTGGCTCACAACGTATCTAAATGTGGTACCAAAAAAGTTTTTTTTATATAAATTTAGTCCGAACTTTTTGATGGGAAGGATTCACAAGGACAGAGCCACCGCTAAGCGAAGCTTGTTGCGATGACCCTGCCCTCTACCCTCCGATCGCGCAATTCCGATTCTATGGCAGAATTTAGAGTCCAAAGTTTAACGTGCGCACAAAGCCGCACAAAGTCACTTCTTGGTCAGAATTGCATAGGGTAGGGTGGGGTAATTTGAACATATTTTACGTCTTCTTTGTCGTACCATATTCCAGCTCAACCCTGGATGAAAAAAAAAAACTGTTTCAGTAGGGCAAATGTCACTTGCTTTCACCATGCAAGCCTTATTTTTGGGCGAGCCGAGCATACCTTGAATAGCATGGCCTCACTTCTCCACCAGGTCACGGTGTGTTCTAACTGCCCCACCGTGGGGTATTTTGAACATACTGCCTTTACGTGCTGCCTTACACACAAAAACGATAATCTCGCCAGCACCTATGTTGTTTGATCCATAAACAAATAGGCAGAACCACAGATAACCACAGTAGGTACTACTGTTATCTGTGGCAGAACAATTCTAAACATACCTACCTTCATTTGAAAAATCAACACAACAACAAAAGTAAAAGTTGAAGAGGATCGATATCTGCAGTCTGCACGCTGCACACCGGTTAGCTGACAGAAGTCGCCTCTCTTCAATTTACAAAACGTCTATCATTTACGTTCGATTCGATAAAGACTCTCCCAACCTTACTACATCTGTTTTAGTGGTCAATCGGAACCTGGACATTCAGAGTTCGGATTTTGCCCAATGTCCAATTCGGAATTGGTTAGACAAAGGTAGCAGAGTGGACAACATTGGACGATGGCCTGCTACGCTATATCATTTTTACAAAGTAATCGTGCATAGCATTGATTGGCGAATGGACAGCTTCGTTAAGCTCTTAATATTATGAACACTTTTCGGCTGATAAAATTACATTATGACCAATTTAGGTGGCAGTTTTAAGTGTTGAATACTGCATACTTTTCAGGCATCTTTGGACAAATAGCTGACTTGAACATTTTTGGACGGAAAATCAGCGAAAGTGCCGGACATCGAACGGATATTAGACATATTGAAAAAACTGGTACCACATCTGCTTCTACTTTGGGTCGAAGATACTGGCAAAAACAGAAACTAGGAGCGTTGTTCTTTCGGAGTTATCCCTGTCTTCATTGAAATTCTCACACTATGTTCAAATTACCCCACGCTAAAAGTTATTTTGCCATATTTAAAAGTAGGTTTCAAAAGCAAATTTCCTGGATTGGACGCACTTTTTAGCTCATTGTACAACAAAAGCCGTTGCGTATTTAGGCGCTAGCAATGTAAGACTTTGCAGTGCAATGAAGTTGCAATGACGTGTTATTGGGCGTTTTTACTTGCGAAATTGATTTTTTACAATGTGCGTCAACACCTCATATCCGTGAAACCTAAAATCCCATTCATATGATAGTCCTTTGAGCTACGATAATTTCCCTCATTTGTCTTATTGTCATGTCACTTATAGTTTTCCCGTAATTTTGTGTTATTCATACTATGTTCAAATTGCCTCACATGTTCAAATTACCCCACACCCAATAAGAAGAAGAAGACCTGAATACGGCCCCTCGGTCCGCACAAAAAAAAAAAAAAAATCATATCACTCGACGCATTTGGACAAATATCGAAACAAAGTCTACTGTGGGTTTTTATTGAAAAGCTGTTGGAGGAAACTATCCTTTCTGCAACAAACAATTTGTTTATATTCGTTGTCTCTTTTACCCTACTAGACGGATTCGCTTTCCTCAGATAAAATAGGACTGTTACGATTCTAAAGAATCATTCGTATACCTAATGAATTCTTGAAAGCTTCACTTCAAATCAGATTTTCGCTTCTGTATATGGGATTTACAATAGAAAATCACAATTCTAAAGAATAGTGATTATCTCTATTGAAAAGTCCCAACCTTCGGATACCCGAAAAATGAGTCAACTGAAGTTTTAATTCCTTGGAACTACATTTGAAAACGTTTCGTTTGTGTTCACAACCACATTCATTCATTATTGGATGATTCATCGCCGTTATCAATTCCTTCCCAAGCAGACATTCTCAAAATTTTGCGTAGTCATTGTTGTCCAAATGGATTAGCTTCGCTCCATCAAAAGTGCCGTTTTCTGTCGGCTCGTTTGGAGTGCCTCCGCCATGGAGGGAGGAGCGTTGCCCCGGGGGCCTATCCGGGGGGCGGGGCGCGGAGGGAGGGAGAACAACCATGTGCTCTTGATCCCCCTCGGCAGGGGCGGAGCGCCACATGGAGGGCGAGGGGAGCGCACAGATGCTGATTATATCCAGCCGTTCAGCCTTTCATGTGGTAATTTGTGGCCGGGGTGGGACGCCAAATGGCCGCTATTCTGATCGCCACTGTGCCGCGCCTATTTAGCGGTTATGGCCGTGATGAGATCGATCTGCATCACGCTCGGAAATGGACACATGGGACTGGTGGTACCGAACTGAGGCCGCAGGACTTTGTTCTGGAGTGGTGGAGATAGTTTTCCCTCGTGAGGTATGATTATGAATCAGGAGCGTGATATTACTCGTGCTATAAATTAAGGACCGTTGCCAACGTGGGTTTAATTGGACGATAATTATGTGCAGTAGTTTAACAGTGGCAGCCCGCAGCAACAAGAAAGCTAGGTGTTTGGCTTCATGTCTGCTCGACTCAGCTTACCAAAATACATACCCAGCCAGCAAGAACAATAATGAGTACCTACTCTTGGGCGCGCCTCAGACCATTTTGGCATGTCGCCTTTCACCAACCGCGCTGTTTTACCTTCCAGATTCAACCAACGACATGCATCCGAATTATGTGCAAACAGCGATCGTCGATTTGAAGTTCGAACGGATATGAGCTCTGAGTGTTACTAAAAAACTATTTCGATTATTGCTAATATAAATAATGAATAGGCTGTATAGTGTATACCCACGAGCTTAAAAGAATTGCTGCTTTAAGTGCAAAATGAATCGCAAAGTGGGCGGGCGGATTTGCAGCCACATGATAAGGCACTAAGGCAGCCTGTAGGTATTCGCAACCTTCGCAACCTTCGCAAGAATTACGTCCTTACCGTCTTCCATCATAAGCTGCTTGCATAAGCTGCTTGAACATTGCAAAGGGTGTATTCAGCCATTTTGGTAAGTGATATGCTAGTACTTACAAGTTCCATCATACAGTGTGGACGATGCAATACCTGTATGGGCTGTTGCGTTAACCCGCGCCCTGCTGGGGGTCCTGGATTTCCACGCCCTGCTGGGGGGGGGGGGTGTTTGAACACCCCCCCTTGTAACTCGGCTCCTGGGCCACGTAGCGACACGCGGAAGGCGGCGTTCGAAAGAGCGTCAAAAATAATGACGAAATCACTTCGGTCAATTTTTTGGTCAGGTCAAAGGTCAGGTCACCAGAGGTCATTGAAGGCAAAATTTCGCCGATTTCCAGGTCGAATGTCGAAAATTTCCAAGAAGCCAACGCATAACTCGGGAACCAATAGAGCTACAGCGCCGCGGAAAAGTGCATTCGATAGCCCTATTAACGCCCTTTCTGAGTAATTCTCTCAGATTTGACCTAACGTCAACGGTTTTGCCTGCAGGGGGCAAAAACTGCAAAAATAGCCGATTTTTTCGAAAACAGTTTTTCTGCAATAACTTTTGACCCAAGCCTTGTACGAGCTTATTTTTACCGGCATCGGGTTCCTCTCGTCAAGACGCATCGAATGAACTATAATTTGACCTTGAAAGGTCAACTTGAAAATTTGACCTCAGGTCAAGGTCATGACCTGACCGGAAAGGGTCATGTTGCATATCAGTCGATCCGTATCGTCGAGCTGAACACATCTAAGGCGTTTTCATCGCTCTAGCATGCCTCTATCAAAAGTTATTTGCGAAAAACTGTTAGATACCATTCGTGACCTAAGATGACCTCAGGGCATAAACAAGGGTCACGGACACCATTTTCAAGTTCAGTGTGTCTAAACCACTTGTAATTCGGTGTTTGGGAGTGTTTATAATGTCTTTCATCCAAAACAGGCGCATTTCAATTTTCTCCCATTGACTTATAATGGGGAGGTCGCAAAATTGACCTGACCTTAGGTCATCGATATCAGAATTCTGAGATATACATGTTGTACATGCTATTGCTCTTAGCAATCGCTGAAAGTTTCAAAGCGATCGGTCACTCGGTGTAGCTATGACAGACATTGAAAATTTTTATGAGGTGAGGTCACTTGAAGTGACCTGGTGACCTGACCTTGAATGACCTTGGTCTGAAATTTTCACAACATGTGTAGAATTGATGTATGATAAGGTGTACCAAAAACGGCGGCGCTCCGCGCCGCCGTTTTTGAGATATTCGCGAAAAACCACAAGGGGGGTGTTCAAACACCCCCCCCCCCAGCAGGGCGCGGGTTAAATACTTCTCCCTACATCTCTCCTCGTAAAGCGATCGAATCTCGCAGATACCACTGCCTTCCCATTCACTGACCCCATCTCTCCTCCCTCAGCCCTACTCCTCCGTCCACCCCCACCTCTCGTATACCGCTGCGCTGACTGGCCGCCTGTCCAGCGGCGGCGGCGGCGGCGGCTCCACAAAGGTGGGCGCTTGTGATCAGGTGACGCCGCTGCCGATTCAAGGCGCCCACTAATCTGTTTGTCGCCGCGCCGAGCGGCACCTCGTCAAAGGAGGTGTGAACAGCGCCGCCGCCGGCCGACGCGCCCCGCGCCGACGCGCACACAATCGTTTCAGCTAGATTAACTTTGACGCCGCCGACTGTAAAACATGCCTGGCTAATATGCGCCACAGCGGCTAGACCGAGTGGCGCTCTATGGATCAAAGGCTCTCAATGGGTGCCGAGGGCAGCCGGGCAGCGGCGGCGGCAGTGCGCTGCGCAGGGGAGGCGGGCGGCGCTCTGGAGAGGCCGAGACGGAGACGGATTGCGCAGCGGTGACGGTCGCGATAGAGGCCACCGCAGTCCCTGGGCTCAGTGGACCGAGGAGGATGAGCGATCAGGTCCCGGTGGCTGCTGAGAGCTGCGGACGGGGGGGGGGGCCGGCTGACGCCGCCCCTGCCCTCAGAGCACAGGTGAGCCGGGGGCGGGCCGTCGGCCACTCGTCGGCCGGCGCCGCTCAAAGAGTTGAGCGCGCCCAGCCACCGAGACGAATGGTGGCCGACATAGTCGGACCTGCCCCCGGCTTTCAGCGGCGACTTTCTCACGCCTGGCGCCGCGAGCCGGGCCGCCTTGGCCGCACTCGGGGCGACTCAGGGGCGGCGGTGGGCGGCGGCGGAGATTGGTCACACAGGAGCTGCTCGGCTGCCGAGCGGCCGGTGACAAAAGTCGCGTTGGTCGCGCCGACACCGAGATCGCCCCCGAGCGTGAGAAACTGTGTCACACCGATCGGTAGGTTGCATGCTGGTGCTGCCTACTCGAACTTGGCTACGTTGGGAGTCAAATATTTTCGTTTTGCACAGAACATTTTCGATATAATACGATATTGAGTTTGCACTGAAGCTCCTGACAACTGTTCAATGGATTTGGATTGAATGCCTGTGAGCTTCAAAGACAATCTGTCGGGCAAAGTCAAATCAGGACAGCCAGCGAAACGTTCTTTTAGCAAACATATTTACTTAAAATTTGCAAACTACCTGAAATTCTATGAGAAAAGTTTCCATATCGTTGAAGCTGCATGACACACGAGGCAATGGATACCGGGTGGAAATTAACGGTGTACCTCATTTTACAGTTGAATAAAACCAAAAATGTTCATCACAGACATAATTGTGTTACATCATTTCAAAGCACATTCTTTGGAGATTTAGTTGCGACCGGTCCAGCATCTTCACGCTCCACGGCCTCACCGCTACAGCGCGTGCTCGAAAAGCCCGCCTTTTCTTGAGTGGCACAGCTGTGCTCGCTTGCCCACTTCACGGATAACTTTGGCGCACGTTTCCCTGCTGATACCTCTGACCTCTTTCTTGATGGCGCGCTTCAGCTCTGTCAGGTTCTGCGGGTCACCCTGATACACTTTCGACTTCAAGTACCCCCACAGGAAGAAGTCCAGCGGTGTCAAGTCGGGGGAGTGAGGGGGCCACGATGACTCTTGCGGCTCGAACGATATCAAAAACTTCCACTCAGGGCATCAGTTTGCTTCAGATTGATCTTTTGAAACGCAACGCCTAATTTATTCCAGTCCGCACAAGAATGCTAGATAATAATTCCGGTCGATAGTTATTATATGTGAGTGCATGTTTACTAGCCTCATATCGCCTCGGTACTGTTGGTTGCGGAAAGGTAATCATTCCGTCCAGCTGTTGCGTCTACCCGGCAGTGCCCGAATTACACTGGCTGGACGGTCGGCTGCTCTCGATTACCGTCAACAATGGCCGCTCACCGGGCGCTGAGAGGTGCCGCTCGGACTGCCTGGCACGCGGCAGACGGCAGGAGGTGGTCGACCCTGCAGCGCACGCGGGACTCCATTGAGACACCAGCTGCGGCCGGGAGTCCGTGCACACAGACAGAGGTGCGAGCCGCCGCCCCGCCGCGCCCGGCACGCCCTCCTTGCCAACCCTTTGATCTTGCCGCCGCCGAGCCGGCCCGCATCCCCGGAACAAAGACTGCTCTAGTTAAACACCAGCGAAAATAGCTCGGTTTTCGACAGCACGCAGGCCAAAGAGGTGGAACGAATGCATTGTGGTCAGAGTGTCGACAGGAATTTGGATTATTTGCGCGCCGAGACGAAATGAACGAGCCGTGACCCCCGCTGGCTGCGCTGTGGGCAGTAGGTGGTGAGAAGGAACGCTCCTAAATCTAGTTCCGTGACACCCCAATTGAAGCCATGGCCGGCACAGGGCGCACATTCCTTCAGGATGAGATGGATTTGGACTTGGACGCCACCAGACGTTTTGCTGTGATAAGAAGCCATCCTTCGTAGTGTCCATTCTGGCAAGTTTAGAAGCTACTTTAAGCAACGCAATAGTTAGAATTGTAAAACGTCTCGTTATGACGTGTGTGCCACTGCGACAGCTAAATCACGATTCAAATTTAAAGCTGCGCAGGCAGCAGCGACGGATAAGCTTCATGACAAATGGCTCTCGCATACGATTTCTTCCTCCTTGTTTGCCTTTTCCTGAAAATATGCCCGCACACAATTTTTTTAATCATAAGATAATAATCGCTGCACGGTAGAGATAGAGCATGCTTGTTGCTGTATTGACTTCATGACAAACCACTCCATATACAAATAATGGCTATTCTTGGCGTCGAGTCCAAAAAGTAAAACACGGACGGATGGGAAAGTTCTAAAATGCACATACGAACATCCATACCACAACCCACGCATCCCTGCACAGTACACATCACACATTGCAAGCTCAACTATTCACCATTCTGCACTCTCAGCCAGGGATGCGGAGCCGGAGCCGGAGCCGGAGCCGGAGCCGCCGGAGCCGTCATATTTTGCCCGGAGCCGGAGCCGGAGCCGGAGCCGTGAAACAATATAGCCCGGAGCCGGAGCCGGAGCCGGAGCCGTCAAAAAAGGGGGCGACTCCGGCTCCTTTTCTTAAGAGGAAACATATATAACAGTAGAACAGGAAACAATTATTTACCTAATTCGGTTTGACAGTACAAGGCGTAAAACAATGTGGTATTCAAAATAGCCTTGTTATACAAATACAGAAGCAGCGTGTACCAATCCCATCGCCTCTTTTCTTCCACCCGTATTTTATTGATCGCGTAGGGGTGTACTGAGTAGAAGCCGGAGCCGGAGCCACCGGAGCCGGAGCCGCCGGAGCCGGATCATTTTACTCGGAGCCGGAGCCGGAGCCGGAGCCGCCTTGACATTTCACCCGGAGCCGGAGCCGGAGCCGGAGCCGATTTTTTTTCTCCGGAGCCGGAGCCGGAGCCGGAGCCGTCTGAAATTTCCACGGCTCCGCATCCCTGCTCTCAGCAGATGGCTACGGTAGTGGGCACTAAACTGACGAGGGCCCAGGTCGCGGAGATCCTGGGGCAAGGCATTGTACTCCGATACAGCCGAGTACAGGAACCGGCGGCGCCCGGACTCGGTACGTATTGCCGGTGTTTCAAGTGAGTCCGTCTGCCTTGTATCACGGCCGTGAATGCTTCCACGAGTCACAATTCTATTTCTCAGCGACTCCGGCTGCCCTGTGTGCATCATACGCTTCAACATGCTCAGTGAGTGATAGCGCCACAGGTTCTCCGCCGACAGCCACTGCAGCTCCCTAATGACATCACTTATATGATCGTATTTCCGCCGACCCGATATCACCCGAGCTCCAAAATTGATCAATTTCTGCAGCCGGGCCCGTTGCATTGCGCCACACACGCCGTATACACTGATGCAATAGCGTACGGAAGACATAACCAGCGCCTGCACCAGCGTAGTCAATGTCTCTCTCGGAAGGGCGTGCCGGCAGTGACTCAGCCCACTCAGAACACCTGTGCACCGGCGCGCCACATCAGTCACATGATCGATGAACGTGAGGCTCTGGTCAAACGTGATACCGAGGTTTTTGACTATGAGGTGGCAAAAGATGAAAATTTTGGGAACCAGACTCGAACCAGACCCGGCTGGACATTTCTGGAACCAGTCGGACCCGGGCTAAGTTGGAATCGGAACCAGTTGGACCCGTTCCCCAAAAGTCAATTAATACAAACTACTTGTAGGTATCATTAGTTGGCAGTTGCATCATGTAAAACAGCCTATTTCCAATTGGGAATACTCATGAGCTACTGTGTGCAAAGAAACATTCACTTAATTCACTTCATATTTTGCAATAATGTGTAGTGTGCAAGATGTATAGTTTATGGTAGGACCCGGTTGGACCCGTCAGAAAATTTCCAGGAACCGGTCTGGACCCATATGGGTCCAGACTGGTTCTTTGGACCGGGTCCTCGGTTCCACGTTTTGCCACCTCTATTTTTGACGGTATAAGACCCGTTAATGTTGGAACCCATGAAGCAAACCGTGATCGGTGGAAGGCTACGAAGACCTTGCTTAGTTCCAATTACAATTAATTGCGTCTTTTCTGCGTTGATTTTCAGTCTGTTTTTGCCAAGCCAAGTTGAGAGGGTAACGGCAATAATTGAGCGAGATCCATGCAATTCATTGAACCGGAAGTTGTTTGAATTATATCACTTTTGATCGCGCGAGCATATTTGATCTATGACCTATGTTTGATCGCTTTCAGGTGGTAAAACAAATTGTGTTATCGAAAATATAAGCACTTCTTGCATTGCTTAATCCTACAAGATGCCACCGTTCAGTAATGGTAAACTTCGGGCCACTTTGGTATCTGCGTGGTTCTCACGCGTGTCAAAAAAAAAGATAATGCCAGTATCAATTCATGCGCCATTTGCCCATTCGCGTGGACATAATTACTAATATACCTACAGGGTGTCCCAGAATTACCCGGACATTGTTAATTAGCGTATAAAATAAGGCAAACATGATTGCGCCTTTTTCTTTTTATCGTCCTATATAGTCAACTAGGGTGGCTGTGAAATAGCACATGCAATAGATACGCTTGTTACAAGATCAGCCGACAATGATTGAAAATGCCAGCCATTGCTGGTCTCAGTTGTTTTACGGCTCTCCCGAAACTGGGTGAAGGCCTGTTTTCTTTGACCTGTTGCCGGAGGATAATACGATCATATAAGATAAACTTAACATCAAAGTGTTCCCAGGTCATAAGGCGTTATCCCCCAAAACAAAAATTGCTGCCTACACCACTTTTGCCGCGTTTTTTACATCTGAAGTGGAGAAGCCTTTTCGGGGTATTTTGATGCCCTGAATTCGAATTTGCTATCCATTTCAGGCATCGTCGGTTGTTTCTTGTAGTTCATTTTGGGTCAGGGTCAGGTCAGTGACGTCACACGCCTGACGTGACCCAATGCACAAATGACCTTGCAGACTTCCGATGCTCCCAACGCATCATTTTTAGAGTTACGACATCGAAATACACACCAAACGATAGAGAATTGATCAAGGATCACGATAGTGAAGGTTTCAAGTCGATATCTCTTACCGTTTTGCCGCAATCGGCGCGGAAATCTGAAAAAGTTAGATTTTTCCGAAAATTTGACCTTTGACCGGTCATAAGTAGGTCAAATGTTGACCTAGGACCAAAAAATATACCACCAATTGCGAGATCTCGTTGAGAGCAATCCGTTGGTCTTTTCCGCTAAGCTCTACGACGCTCCGTTTTCAAACGCCAGGGGGGGGTCGCACCAACCCCCCCCCCTCCCTGCATGGGCGAAGGTGGCAAAACACCGTTTACGGGCGAGGGTTAACGTTCCCTCGATCAAATCACGTCTCATGCAACATGACATAATGTTCCTTTACGGTGTGTTTCACGGCCACATTGACTGTCCTCAGCTGCTACATCAGTTTCAGCTGTAGACACCTGTCAGACGCAACAGGTCCCCAGCTCTTTGGCATGTGCCGTTTGCTCGAGTGGCAACGATCAAAAACAATACCTTCTGCCGTATCCCATCGAGATGCAATGAGCTTTTAAGAGACAACACATCTCTGGACTTCTTTTATTCTCCGATATCAGTGTACAAGGCCTCTGTAAGGCTCCATGCTGCACGAGCTGGCTTTTATTGAGCTTTTGTCCGTCCGAAGGGTTGCGTGTATTTATATAGATTTATCTTATATTTATCCATGACTTCGCCTGTAACCGGGTTTTATCTGTACCTGTTGGTGATGAGCAAATAAACTAGAGATGTCAATCGGATACCAACTTTTTGGTATACCGATACCAAACCGATACCAACTTGGTATTTGGTATTTCAACCCTAATGTGTTTGGTATTTTGTTGGTATTATGAACCCTTACTAATGTATAAGAGGCTAAGAAATTGGTAAAAAGTTGGTATTTCCCTCATCTTTCAAAGTCGGTTCGGTTTCGGTATTTCCCCACGGTTTTGGTTGGTATTTGGTTTGGTATCGGTATTCCGATTTTCTATAATTGACATCACTAAAATAAACTTAGCAATCTGACCGTGAAATAAACATTGTTATTAGGAAAGCTCAGTTGTGCGCCTCTTTCAGTGCGTTTTTTTACACCAGTTTTGGATCAAAATTTGCCGAGGTCCGCATTGCCTATTACTGACGTGAGCGGAATAACAGCAAGTTTATTTGATAAACTTTTAAAAGTATCATATGACAATAAGGTGGAGGGAACCCACCAGACCTGCAGTGTGTCTCAATGGTATGCGGGCTCACTTTCACATTTATTTCATCACAGCTCACCTAACATAGCCATGCAATGGTATGAAAAGCGGAACCATTCACTCACCTAACGGTACACACGATGAGGACACAGTAAATCCGTTGTTCGTATGCTCCTTCACCGACCGTGCGAATATGTGGGAACTTCGGCGGAATCTGCGGCTATTTCAGCAAGTCGCTATTCCCGGTAAATACCAAGCAAATGAACTATCCCGCCTCTTTTTGAGCAGGTAATTTTCACGCGCCCTCCTGTCCGGAAAGGATAATTTTCCGGCGGTTCCATTGTCGCCGGGCCGGACTGGTCATTGTGTCCGAAATTGGCTAGTTGGCCTGATGAAGGAGGGTCGGCGAGGATCAGTGGAGACCGCGGCGGCCGCGGCGCGGGGGAGGACACCGATCCGTCTGCTCCACCGGCCGGCACCGGCGCCGCCAGTCGGCCTTTGTGGCGCGGACGACACCATTGTGACGCGGACGAGACCATTGTGGCGCAGACGGTGTTTACGGCCGGCTACTGTGCTGCTCCGTCGGTCAGCGGGCCCGCGCAGCGCTGAGAGGAGCGGAGACCGAGGGAGAAGGAGAACCGGCGAGGTCGAGGGACGGGAGTTGGGGTCAGAGGACGGGACATCGATGGGGTCGGGGAAGGAGCGGCACAACGATCCGCGGGACAACATCAGTCATCAGATATCGGCGGAGTCGGGACAGCGAATGATAAAGTCATAGGGCACAGAGCGGAGATCAACCGAGGGAAGGTGATGGAAAGTTGAAAAAACGAGAGAAGATTCAATGAGGAACTGGGTAGAATGATGTAGGAGATTGTAGGCATGAGGTGGTGAGGATGCACTGACAAGAGTCAGGAGACGGGAATGGGATAGGCGTAGGTAAATGTATGTTTCAAAGACATTCTCATAAACATGCCATCGTAATTATGCACGTATGATGCAATCCTTTTTCACCATCGCTTTTTACGCTGTTCAAAATGTTTACAAATGTTTTATAAAAGTAAAATGAGGATGAGTGTGGAGCCTGGAGGCGGGACAGACGGAGTGATGAATATGTTCAGGAGAAGCTAGAAAAGGGAAAGGGACGTGAGGAAAAGCGCAGGATATACAGGAAATGGATTCGGTCACATTCGGTAGATGAAGGCCGCGTGGCTGGCTTTCTCGTGATAGCGAGCGAAAGATAAAAGTTCGCTGAACGTTCGGACCAAACTTGTTAGCATGAATTTGTTCTTACCGAGTTGAATGGCAGCAAGTCAGACCTCGATGAACCTTGATGTAAGAAGAGATGAAGAGGAGGATGTTCTTACAATTTGTGATGGCCTGAAGGGTATTTCAAATTGATAAGAGAGAATAGTATGAATTCGATGTAAGGGTGGTAGGGCGATGATAAGACAATTAGCTATGTAAATATAATGGACAGGTATGTAGTGAAGAGCCAGTAGCCTACGAATATATTTATATCTAATTGTTTCTTGAATATAGGTATTCGTGGGCTACTGGCTCTTCACTACATACAATTAGCTATGTTGTTACAACATTACCATGGCTGTCCCTCGAGGAACCAAAATCAGATTTTAGTCACAGTAGTTTCAGCTTAGCCCGTCATGCCGTGCTGGGGGAGGGGGCGTTTTCACCACCTCCCCGTCAGATTTTTCGAGAATATTTCAAATAGAGGGGCGCAGCGCCGCTGTTTTTGGTACATCTGTTAATACATCTTTTCCGCACATGCGAAAATTTCAGGCCCAGCTCGTTCAAGGTCAGGTCACCAGGTCACTTCAAGTGACCTTACCTCAGAAAAAGTTCAAAGGCTCGCTGTAGCTACACCGACTGAATGATCGCCTTGATTCTTTAGCGATTGATAAGAGTAGCTGTATATGTAAAATGTATTCCTCGGAATTTCGATATCTGAGACCTAACGTTAGGTCAATTTTACGACCTCTCCATTATAAGTCAATGGAAGAAAATTTAACATGAGGTCAAATTTTCAAAATGACCTTTCATCATGGTCAACTTATAATTCATTCGACGCGTCTCGACATGAGGAACACGACGCTGGCAAAGTTAATGTCGTGGCTCTCTTTAGTCAAAAGTTGTAACCGAGAAACGTTTCGCGTAAAACAGCCATTTTTAGAGTTTTTGCCCTTTGTAGTCTAAACCGTTGACCTGAGGTCAAATCTGAGAGCAATGCACAGAAAGGCTTGTGAAAGAACTATCGAATGAGCTTTTTTCGCGGCGTTGTAGCTCTATTGGTTCCCGAGTTATGCGTCGAGTGTTTCGAAAATTGTTGAAATATACAAAATTTGGCTTTTGATTACCTCTGGTGACCTGACCCTTGACCTGACCTAAAAAATGAGTTAAGTATTTCCATCATTATTTTTTTTTTTTACTTTCTTTCGAATGGCCCTTAACGCGTGTCGCTACGTGGCCCAGGAGCCGAGTTAGAAGGGGGGCGTGAAAACGCCCCCCCCCCCAGCACGGCACGGAAAACTCAGACCACCAGCACGATGCGGGTTAAACCACAGTTATAATGCATCAGCGACGATAAAATGGGGCAGTCAAGGAGGCGCAGCCTGCTTTCTGATCCAATGTGTCTTGCTCGTAGCTTGAAACGCACAAGAGAAAGGTTAGCTAAAGGCCGTCGTCCACTGGTTAGGCGCACATTTTGCGCGTGATCGTCCAGTGCCTAGAGCGCGCTGAAGAGTTGAAGTGTTTCAAGACGTCAGAGTTGTTAAGTAATCTTTAGTCGTCAGCACATGATTCGGCGCCTAACACCCGCTGAATAATCAGCTGACGGCGATTCATCGCGCGTTCGGCGCTGAACCGCATTCGGCGCGCAGCCAATAGACTTCAATATTAAATTCAGCGCGTACTTAACCAGTGGACGGCGGCCTTAACTAGATAACACTTTCTCAGTCATCTCAGAAGCATGTTCACTTTTGTCGCAAATAATAGCCGTTTTCACGATGGGCTATCCGGCGAGTGCACCTAATTTGACCAAATCTGCGCCTAATCTCTTTTACAGCAAATATCTTTATTTTATGAATTTATTTCAGTGTTTTAATCGATGATACTCTCTGATAATATGACAAAGCAGGCATATAAGCAAATAGTGCAACACTAGCTGATAGCTACTAAGAGACACACTGAACCTAATTTGACCAAATCTGCACCTAATCTGCACCATATATGCACCAAATGTGTACCAGATGGCCGACGTGAAAACGACTAATGCCTACAGGTAGCTCCAGTTCGGTCTATCAATAGTTTTTGCGACGTTTGAGCGTGTCTGTTCCATTTTATTTCACTTCAGCATTAATTCAGTCCATAATTATCCCACATTATGGCAATTCATGCATGAGATTTGGCTTTGCGTGAAATTAATAATGGTCGTGATATGGAATTCTTTTAATAAAATGCGTCTTTGAAGTACAACTGGAAATGTGTTTGAATGAAAGCTCACAATTCTTCCTTTGAATCGCTTCTTCATTATGTGCGCGTTCCAGTAGGTGGAGACAGGGCACCCATCTGCGGGTCTGTCCGACATTCCGACCTTGAAGCGTATAAAGCGTGTCGACTGCTGCCTCTCAGAGGGCTGCTGTTAGCTGGGTAGACTGGGCGGGGCGGCACGACGCCCGTCAGCCGCCCTCGCCGCCCGCCGCCGCCCCCGGCACCCATCAGTGAAAGGGGGCAGCCGAGCGGCCGGCTCCTCTGCCACGCCGCCGCGCCGCCGCCGCCGCGGGCCAACCAAAAGTCATGTTTGGGCTGAAGGATATTTATTGTGTGGTTTGGTGAGTGCCGCCGACGAGTGGGTCGCATTATGGCTGGCCAGCTGTCAGCGCGCGCGCCGCTTTCAGCGCTGCGAGAGCCGGCTCGGCCCCAAATGGCACCGCGCCACCGCCATTGATGCCCGGAACAAAGGTGTTTCCATGTCGGCACAATGGCGTGGAAATCGAATAAATCGCCGACGGGCCGCAGCCGGCGCGGCTCCTCTGCCGGTGAGACGGCGCCCCAAACAGCGCCGCTCGCGGCACGCTCCATGCGCCGTGTCGGCCCGTCTCAGAAACCGCCGGCACAATGGCTCAGCTAAGAGGAAGCTGGCACCACTTCACCCATTCTGAGGCCAACAGTCGGCCAACACTAACGACTTGCGCGCGCACAGAGGCGCGCAGGTGAGCTGTGCAGCTGAATTGAGCCGTTCGTGCGTGATTGCCACCTGCCAGGTGCTGTGGTCAGTTTCGGGCGCCCTCCGCTATTGAAACTTTTTAAGATAGGGTTATTTTCCCGTAATGTATGCTTTAGTCATAACACATTCGCCAGCTGCAAACAGTAGTGCAAAGCAAAAACAAAAGCTATACAGGTGGGATTTGGAAGTAGCATTCGTTTTAATTATTTCTTACTGATTAATAATTTGATACAAATACTTATTACATTTCTTGTGAAATGTATATGTCTTGCTCGACAGGTTCTAGTACCTTATAAGCCAATTGTGAAAGATTGAGAAGTTAAGATCATTCAGGGCCATTTCGTTATCTATTTGTGGTACCGGGTGGCGGGTACAACAGTAGAGTTATAAACTGAACAGTGGACACAAACGAAGTGGTCGGCGTGAATTGGTGCAGTATTGCGTAACTATGAGGTGCCGTACCCGAACCCATAGCTCCACGGTTCTGGCTAAATTTTGAAAATCTTTATTGCAGGCATGTTAATGTGACTAGGAATAACATTGAATTGTTTTGTCATGGAACGACTTTTCCATTTATTACAATAAGTTCAGGGTCTTTAGTTCTGCAACTTCTACCAACATATTCGGGACATGACATGGTGGCTGTAATAATGTAATAGCTGATAAATATCATGGCAAACCTAATTCCATGAGTAATTCTGTTAAGATTGATGATCAAAGGCATCAGGTGAGGTCCGTATCCGATTTACGGAGCATTCAGTCTGGCGGTGATGCCTTCTTATGCCGAGCTGCAGTTCCAGAGATTCTTTTATGTAGCTGCGTTGCAGTCTCCAAGACGAGACTCAATGCCTTAGGGAAAGCGCAAGCTATGCTACGAGGCTACATGGCGCTGTTAAAGTCGCTACGCATTGCGCATTGCCCGGCTCAGCCAGGTAAGCGTGCATGAGCAGCTGCGTAGTATGGTGACCGTACGCAAACCCAGATACCTCTCAATGGCACGCACCAAACTGATGCCAGCGACCACCTGATCGGGGCAGCCTCTCAGTGATCTGTGTGGCCAAACTGAGGAGGCGTTCGGTTTGATTTGTATTGGAAACTGCCATTGAGCCGTGACAAACGGCCGTCTCAGTCGCTGCCTGTTTGCCGTTGAGTTTGGCTCACTCTTCTGTGCGGTGCGCCCGTGGTGGCGGTCCCCCGTGGCGGAGTGGGCATTGACGCCCGACTGGGTGGCCGCATTTGTCCGGCCGGCCGGCGCGGTGGGCGGCCACCGCCGACCTCCCCCGGCTATCAAAATATGACGGCTGGCCGGGCGGCGGCGGTGACACCGTGTGAGCGGGCCGCGGTCGGCGGTCGGCGCTCACTATCCCCCGCCGACCACCGCCCGGCGGGGGGCGACCTCCAGTCGAGTCGTGACAGCTCACTCGGCTCGCAGCCGCGGCATTCAGCTGCGGCAGACACCTCACGCGCCCGGTCCATTCAGCCGTCCCGGCCGACCCAGACCCGACCTCCTTCGTATGACAAATTGACTTCAGAGCCAATGGCGGATTCATTAAGTGGCAATGGTAGCGCAGTGAAGGGTTTGGTACTCGAGGGCTTGGTACTCGAGGAATGTGTCAAGAACGGGGCTCATCCGCTTTGTCTGAGTAAACTGGCCAGTCTTCAATGGAGCTCATAAGAATGGCACGTAGAGATAGCGTGGCACGAGGAGAGACATTGTCCTTACTGATTGCTGCGCTACAATGAACACCTGGGTTCTGAAGGCCGTTGTACACGGGCAACTTCCGCCGGCAACTCTCAGCAATCGGTTGCTCGGCGACTCTGGGCAACCGATCGCCCAGCAACCGGTGGCAGCATGCGAGCAACTCTTAGCAACACTGATGAATTTGCTTTCACATTGCTGACGTCACAATTACGTCACGCCGAGGAACTGGGCGACTCTCGACAACCGGCATTCCAGAGCCCACCGGCAACCGGACGCAGATGTGTTTTGAGGTTTGTGGCGTTGGATATTAAAGTTTTCTACATATTATATATGTATCGATAGGTATTAATGATAGCTTGCCTGTGCCATCGTTCGCTAGTGATGCCACTATCTTTTTAATGCCAAAACGTGGCATTAAAAGTTAAAACAAATATCAAAGGTTAGAGTAGCTTGTGTATGTTGTTTATCTGTGGCATGGGTTGATAATCACTAAAATAATTAGTCCAAAGCGATTGTTTTATTGAATGGGTGCTTTCAGGGGTCATACAGCTCCCTTCATGGGCGCAGAAATGTGCTACGAATATTTGCGCCTACGAAGAAATGCGAGACAAAATAATGCGACACGAATAAATGCGCCGACGAAGATTTGCGGACGAAGAATTGCGCGACGAAGAAATGTCATACGAAGATTTGTCCTGGAATCTTCAGACTGGGCCCACTAGCTTGCTGTGAACTCCGACTTATTGATATCTACTTACTGATATCTAGGGCTCCGATATTTGGAATGAGATTTAGAACACCGATACAGGCCCAAGTGGTTAATTTTCTTTAAAACATAAGTAAAAAGGGCCCACTTTCGTTATATATTATATGCCCCCAGGTCCCCCCAGAAAATGGAATTAATGGGGCCCGGGGGACGGTCCCCCACGGTTTCTCCGGCACTGATCCCACCAATAAATCAGAATTGAGACCAATATCCAACCTGTCAAAATCCCTTTCAGATATCCTGACTAGTAATCGGCATTGAAAAATCTAAGAAGACGGTATTTTGTAAATATTTTACCTATTTGCTGCTCCTTAGCTACATTCTCGTACAGCAGAAACGGCCAGCAACACCGCAGCAACAGCCAGAAAGTTCAAAATATTCAACTTCTCGGCGATCGAGAGCAACAGCTCGTCCATTGGTTATAATTATCGTGACGTCACGCTCAGCGACCGTCGGCGATCGTCGGATGTTGCCGACATATTGGGCAATTTTTGAACAACCCTGAATAGCATTTGGCAGCACTTCAGCAACCCAGAGCAACAGAAAAGGCTGTCGCCGAGCAACCAATTGCTGGGAATTGCCGACGGGAGTTGCCCGTGTACAACGGGCTTCACTGTATTTAAGCCCTCTGTGTGTGGTGGGTGGTATTTGGTCACAGTCATAACAACCCGAGTGCATGAAGTCTTGGGTGGCATACAGGGACCACTCAGACCAGCTATAACCTACGGGTAATAGGCGTACTATGACCCATTCATGGAAGCTGTGCTTTTAATGGTGCTTTATCGGCGGGTGGATTTTTTGTTGGACGTAACAGCACACGGTAAAATGAATCTCAGCGTCAGAATGACATAGGATTTTCGAGAACAGAGTCCAAACTCGGCTAAATTATCCTATTTCCGAAAGATCAGAAGGTCCTAGTATCACTGAGACCAAGGTCTTACATTTACTAAGACTACATAAAGTGTGTAACAAATTTATTAACCCAATAATTTTTTTCACCTTCTCGGAACTCTTCCCGGGACGTCGATAGTTCAAGTTGTCTCCAGACCTATTGCCATTTCCAGTCAAACTTTTGTTGTGCGCTAGACGTCACACGTGATGAAGTAACGTGCGTAATGCCGGCATGGGAATGTTCACATGCACTGGTATGGTACTGTTTATTGTATTTTTGTACCTACTTGTATCATACCAGCACCTGCCTTTCTATCGTCCTCAAAGAGTGTCATCTTGTTTGTGTATATGTAAATGAAGGCTCTTAGAAAAAGTATTTATCAATCACGATATTATTAGCTATAAGGGGCAAAATTTATGTGGTGGGTACTGATGGCATCACGCAGCTTATAGGTCCTCTGTTGACACGGAAGGCAAATGGAGAAAAGCTGGCATGTATTATGGTACTTTGGCTGATTTGCCTCTCCCCAAAACGTCCGAAAAAAAAAACGTAATACTGTAACACCATAATGCAGGATCGAAACAACACAAACCTTTATTGCATTTTGCTGCTCCAAGTCCAGACCGACAGGCTCCATGGCCAGACGCCGTAACACTGATTAGCTCCGGCGCCTCCTCTCGCGCTCCGATTGGTCCAGGCGGGCCGGCGCGGACGCTGATTGGTGGACGGCCACCATCGCTGGTCCGGTCGTCGGCGCGGCAGCAGAGGGGCAGGTGGGTGCGGTGTCGACGGCGGCGCGGCGCGCGCAGCATGCCACCCATGTGTGCCGCCCTGTTCCGACCGTGGGCCGAGACGGCGCCGGTCCCGACGGCCCCGGCGGCCGACAGCCAGTTCCGACAACCTCCCGCGGACACCGGAGACACCGACACCAGCGCGGACACGGCGGCTGCGGCGGACACGGCGCACCGGACACACGCCGCGGACACGGCCCCGTCGCCGGGACAGTCGGCGGACAGCGGACAGTCGTCGGTACCGCCGCGGCCCCCGGCGTGGCCCTCGTCCGGCTGGCTGCGGTCCGGCGCCCCGTCACCGCCACTCGTCTGGAGCGCCCTTCAGCTGCTGGCGGAGGAAGAGTCCCGAAAGGCCGCCACCAAGCGGAGACGCGACAAGAAGTTCCCCTGTCCCAAGTGTCCGATGACCTTCTCCAATAAGGGTCAGCTGACCGGGCACTACCGCAAACACACAGGTACGGATGGATTAAAGAGAGGAGGCACAGAGGGACGGACGGGAGGCGAGGGAGTGGGCGGGAGGGTAGAACGATAGGCGACATGAGAAAAGATTAAAGACGGAACGAACGGTAGGACGGACAGATAAATAGACTGGCGGGCGAGGGTGGGCGCCTGGGCGGTCAGGAACGTGACGGACGGACGGGAGAGTGAAAGGGCAGGCCTTCAAGAAGACGGACTGACGGTCAGACGGTCCGACAGGTATGTGGTGGACCAAGAGGTGAACGCATGAGTGGACGCGGAAACGGGAGCAGATGGGGTACAGGGGAATGCGTAATGTTGATGCATAGCGCCTTAAACGCATTCTTATTTTAATTCCTCGGTAAGGTATATCAAGACCAAAATGTCACAGCTCACAGCCGAATATTTGAAGGTCTGAGCTCACCCCCCCCCCAAAAAAAAAATGGCGCGATAACCTTATATTTTAACGTGCCGTTGTAACAAAAAGTTATGAACCATTAGACGGAAAAAAGGGCTGGGGATGTGGGAGCCCCAAGACGCTGGAGCCCGGAGGCTACCCCAACAAAGTATCTGAAATTGGGCAAAAGTTAGCGGTCAGCATCTTAGTTGCACTTAACTACTACATCACAAAAGCCGGTGCTTCACAAGTGGCCCTTTTAGACAAACAAGCTGAGCATGGGGGTGGCTGTGTCTCAGTCTCTCTAGTTGAGTTTGTTTGAGGAATAGTTGGGATAAGACATTTTGAATATTGGAAAGTAGGTAACCATGAATATCAATCATGTATGTTGTCTAATGTTTATAAGTATGTACATGAGAAATATTTGCATTCCGCCAATGTCGACAAATTTAGCGACCGTGCATTCATTGTCTCTACTGAGATTATGTACACCCGGAAAAATCTTCAGGATTTTTACAATAGTCTCTTTGTTCTCCTGTGTTCACCCCAAATAGCTTTGGCTATATGTACAACACCTAATTTAATCGTTGGAGTCACCCTTGCGATCAAAATACGAGACTCCTGACGGGAATGGTCTGCGATTGGTGTCAGCAGCCACAGTCAGTTGAAGCAGCTGAGTGCGACGGACCATGTTCGGCTTTGATAGGCACGCTAAACTTTGTCATATAAATTCTCCCGATGCAAGCCGGAATCGCCGGATCGAACGGAAGAGATTAGTGCGTGAGCAACAAGCTGCTTAGCGTAGGCTTTTGGCTCTGACAACCCATCCATTCAAACATTTGAGCTAATTTTGAAGATAAAGCAAAAGCGCATATTCGAAGCTGCATATATTAAATGAATCAAATATGTCTTCTCTTCTGCAGGCGAGCGCCCGTTTGAGTGCGAGACGTGCCACAAGCGGTTCACGCGGAACGAGGAGCTCACCCGACACACGCGCATCCACACGGGCGACCGGCCGTTCGGCTGTGAGCTCTGCGGCAAGCGGTTCGGCCGCAAGGACCACCTCAACAAACACCAGCGGACCCACGCGGCGCCCCTGTACGCCGCCGGACTGGCATCGATGACGTCACCAATCCATGCCGCCGTGACGTCGCAAATGCACGCCGCTGTGACGTCACAAATGCACGCCGTGCTGGCCCCGTATCCGTTTGGTTACGGTACCGATCCCCGTAAACTGTTTCAGTGATGACTGCTATTCAGTCAGTTATGACTCGATATGAAGTGATTATTTAGTTTGATAACTCATGTCGTTCTCGTGTGATTGCATGTAACGCATGCCGAATAGTTCTATTTTGTGATTTATATGATATTTGTAAAATATATTATTTAATTTGAGTTACGCTTCTGTAAGTCAATCTGGGAATTCGACTAGCAAACACAACACGAAAATGATATAGTTATAGCGAAGTCGAAGCTAGCTGTGATTTTTACTACAGAAAACTGTTAAATGATATCTAATTTATCGGACACCATCAAAGCGATTTTTGAATGAAAAGGGTATCTCCTTTCAGCTTACCCTTTACTGTCTGCCTATATAAAACATGTAGATTGTATATCCCATTTGTTTTAAATTCTGCAAAAGTGATGTACCACAATTTACTATCTTAATGTTACATTTGCAATGAAACCAGTTTCTCACTTAGCCCGTCTCCATCGGACAAGACCGTCCACACGCCGCGGAGACGGGTGCCACGGTCGCCGGCACGATTTTACCGTCTCATGTCTGTCCTGTCGAAGGGACACAATCCGACTCTCAATCGCGACTAATGCCGACCCAGAGAGACCGAGGCTCCGGCCCAGTTTATAATAGGCCCTAACAGATCATCGGCGAAATCAATTGGCGCCGACGCCGGCCGGCGGCGCGCCGCACAATGCCAAAGTCGCCGCCGCCAATGGCTCTCCGGTCGATCGGCGCCACAATGGCCGTCGCCGCCCGAATTAATCATCTCCGTAAGAGGAGAGGCTCGGCTGCTCTCTGCGCCGTATTCGCGCTCGGAAGTCATGTGGAAGTGGATCCGTTTACAAATGACGGCGACGGCGGCGGCGGCGGCTCTTTCAGTTGTGCTGGCGGCCGACCATGGGTGCTGTGAGTGCCCGCGAGCGGTGACGGGGGAGTGCGAGGGCCCGGAGGGCCGGCAGGGGGCAGAAGGGGTACTTAGCGTGCTGTAGGCGAGCTGTGTTGGTGAATACGCTGTACTAATGGTGCGAACATGAGCGGATTTTCACGGCTGCCCTTGCGGATTCGTCTCAGATTAGGTAAATACGCGGCAAAAGTTGGTCCGATATTTATAGGCCATAGGCCACCACTTTGGGGTAAGTTAGCCAAATGTTTGATAATTGACAGCGACGATTCTTCTGATGACATACAAAGGAGCTGTGACGCTGTGACCTTAGGTGATCTTTTGCGAGTGCTTTATCCTTTTTAATTAATGCGGTTATTTTCGAACTCAATTGGCTAGGAGGAGGACCCTATAATTTGAAGTCAAACGACCCATAGGCATGAAGGTGGGCAGTGGGCACGTCCATCCCCGTCACCGACTTTGTGTCCTTTAACCCTCGCCCTGGCAGGGGGGGGTCGATGCGACGCCCCCCCCCCCCAAGGTTTTTCGAAGATAGCGTAAAAACGGCGGCGCCAAAAAAATTGGCGCGCAGCGCCGCCAAATTTGGCACAGCCTATGGGGCAACCTTTTTATATATGACCTGAAAATTTCAGGTCCGGGTGACCTTGGGTCAGGTCACCAGGTCAGAAAAACCGGTACAAGGTCATGGTCAAATTTCAATTTTCTTTTTGCACCTGTCCAACTCACAGTTTTGGACTGATTTCCTTCAAACTTTCAGGATGTGCTAAGTTCACCGAATTGTATAACAAGTAGTTCGGGTTTTTTGAGGTCACTGACCTGAGGTCAGTTAGAGGCAGGGGCGGATCCAGGAAAACTCCAAGGGGAGGGTCATGAATCGAAGTGGTGCCCCTACCTATACCCAAAATTAAAAACTCAACGGATTTCGTCCACTTCATTTTGGTGGTGCCCCCATTTTCAGTTTTTTATTTTTTTTATTTTTAGTCAGTATCTTAACTCTTAGCCACAACCACATTTACCAATTGTAAGCAAGTATATATGAATGTGCTATGTGCATAGATGCTATCCCGCGCCCCGTAGGGGGGGGGGCCGAAACGGCCCCCCCCTGTCCTTTTCGGTCGATATCTCCTAAACGACTGGAGATATCGCCACCAAACTTTCAGGACCCCTCCGGGCATCAATTTTACACATTGTGACCAAAATTTTTTCCAGAGGCTGTGATAGGTTGGCCACAAATGACGTCAGAGTGACGTCATGTTCTGTCATTTTCGACCGAAAAAAGACCTTCGCGAGAAGACCTGTCAGGCCTACAGCTTTGAAGATACAAAAAAATGATCAAGACATAAAAGGTGTAGAATTGACAGGGCTACAAAACTGCTATCTCGGATTTTTGAAATTTTTGAGTTTTGATCCCCAAAAATCAAAAAAGCATTTTTTTGGATATATTAGCCGAAAAATCCAAAAAGTTTTTTTTGAGTTTCGAAAAAAACCGGAATATATGTGGTAGTACCTACCGTCTTCTATCTACATACCAAATTTCAGATCGATACCTCGTTTTTTGGCCAAGTTATAGCGAAAAAACTGTTCAAAAATGATGACGTCAAATTTTCAAACTCAATTTTTGGCAATTCTAGAACTCGTAGAGCAAAACAAAGACCACCATTAGACTCCCCGTGACGAGCTGCATCGAATGGATACCCATTTTATGCAAAAATATCAACTTTGAAATTTGACCTAATTTGACCTGACCTTGACCTGACCTTCACCAAAACGTGACCTAGGCTGGCCCCAAAGGCTGCCTAACCCACATAATCGCATTTGTCATGTAAAATGGACCATAAAACATGTATCACACGACACATTCATATTGTGACCCCCGGTGACCTGACCTCGCTGTGACCTGACCTGGTATCAGTGATCTCAGATAGCAAAGTATGTGTTTGACGAACAATATACCATCGATGGTTTTCAATAAATTACCAATTTACTCAATTTCACAGCACATTTCTTGAATTGCCTGTGAACGGTGAAAATCTGACCTTTGACCTGACCTGTGACGTCATCGGTTTGACCTAGGTCAATGAAATTTGGTCACAAGGTAGTTCCCGGGTAGGGCTATCAAACGCCGTTTGAATTTTGAAAATCGGCCGGTAACTTTCCGAGATCTTAGGGGGGGCCGAAACGGCCCCCCCCCTACGGGTGGTAGGGTCCGCCGGTAGCCCTACGGGGCGCGGGCTATGTGTATATATGTTGTGGACGCTGAGTAGTGAGTACTTACCAGGAACGTTATCAGGTAAGCAAATCGTTGTCAGTCCGACGAACTTGACCCTGGCGTCCTAAAGGGTCTGTCCTTGACACTTCAGGCTTGTCAGGGGCACCAAAGTCCTTTAAGGGACACCACAAACCTTTCAGGGGCACCTACGGCCTTGTAGGGGCGCCACAGGCCCGCCAGGGGCACCACAGGCCTGCCAGGAAGTAGGGGCACCACAGGTCTAGCAAGTATACACGACAGGCCTGTCAGGGGCACAACGGACCTGTTGGGCCCATGAGCACCCCTAGGGGCAGGGGCACCACAGTCCTTCCAGGGGCACCGCAGGCCTGTGAGGGGCACCAGCGGCCTAGCAGGGGCACCAGTCAACACAGGCCTGCCAGGGGCACCACAGACCTGCAAGGGGCACCAGAGGTCTGCCAGGAGCACCACCGACCTCGCAGGGGTAACTTGGGCCTGTCAGGGCCCAGGGGCACCACGGGCCTGTCGAGAGGCACTTCAGGCTTTTCAGGGGCACCATAGTCCTCTCCGGGCGCAGGGGTAGCAGGGGCACCAGAGGCCTGCCAGGGGCACTACAGGCCTAGCAAGGGCACCACTGGTGTATAAGGGGCACCACGAGCCTGTCATAGCCAGGCATCTCAGGCTTGTCAAGGCCCAGGGGCACCACAGGTCTGTGAGGGGCACCAGCGACCTAGCAGGGGCACCAGTCAACACAGGTCTGCCAGGGGCGCCACAGACCTGCCAGGGGCACCACAGACCTGCCAGGGGCACCAGAGGTCTGCCAGGGGCACCACCGGCCTCGCAGGGGCACCTTGGGCCTGTCAGGGGCACCACGGGCCTGCCGAGGGGCACTTCAGACTTTTCAGGGGCACCAGTCCTCTCCGGGCGCAGGGGTACCAGCGGCCTAGCAAGGGCACCAGAGGCCTGCCAGGGGCACCAGCGGCCTAGCAAGGGCACCAGAGGCCTGCCAGGGGCACCACAGGCCTAACAAGGGCACCACGGGCCTGTCAGGGACACCTCAGGCTTGTCAGGGCCCAGGGACACCACAGTCCTTCCAAGGGCACCGCAAGCCTGTCAGGGGCACCAGAGGCCTGCCAGGGGCACCACAGGCCTAGCAAGGGCACCACTGGCCTGTCAGGGGCACCTCAGGCTTGTCAGGGCCCAGGGGCACCACAGTCCTTCCAGGGGCATTACAAGCCTGTCAGGGGCACCAGAGGCCTAGCAAGGGCACCACAGGCCTGCCATGGACACCACAGGCCTGCCAGGGGCACCACCGCCCTTGCAGGGGCGCCTCAGGCCTGTCAGGGGCACCACGTGCCTACCGGGGACACTTCAGGCTTGTCAGGGGCGTTACAGTCCTGTCAGGGCCCAGGGGCACCAGGCCCGTGGTGTCCCTGCTAGGCCTGTGGTGCTCCTGGCGGTCCTGTGGTGCCCCTGTCAGGACTGTGATACCCCTGATAGGCCGGTGGTGCCCCTGGCAGGTCTTTGGGCCCCCGGGCCTCAAGGGGGGGCATGACCCATGTGACCCCCCCCTTGGATCCGCCCCTGGTTAGAGGTCATTACGTCGTAATGTTAAGCCTATGGGAAAATACTAAATTCGGAAAATACTGGAGATATCTGCTTCGTTCTATCACTTTTGTACTTTGAAACCACAGTACTTAACAGCAGGTCACTTGGTGCTTCTTTGTTTGGTGTAATTATCCATGGATCAGGTCAAATGAGGTCAACTGAGGTCAAATGACATTTTTGCCAATAACTTGGCACATAATGACGCTAGAGCTTAAAAAATGGTATCATTGTGTTCCTGGTGATCAGCCGAATCGAATGATATGCGATATGATGCAATTTGGTTAACTTGAACTTAATTTATTAATTTAAGTTTACTTAAAATTTAAGAAAAACTTAAGTACACTTAAGCAAGCTAAAAAGTATAACATTCGACGCGCCTTGACGTGCTGAGTTCACTGGTGCTTTTCTGTTTGCTCTATCTTAATTAGATCAAAAGTTATAAGCGAAAAACTTTTGACCTGTTTTTAGCGAAATTTTTACATTTATACCCCCAAAACCCCCCTAAATATCGACCTATAGCAACCAAATTTGCACAGCGGCGAGAACTCCAGGGGGCCCACCTACCTACCAAATTTGGTGTTTCTAAGTGCCATAGGAGCCAATCGCGAGGGGGGGTCGCATCGACCCCCCCCAGTGTCATGAAAAATGCCCTGCCAGGGCGAGGGTTAATGAGACCACTATCACTGACTGCGAGTTATCCTCGTCTAGAGCAAATCTTTAGAGCGTCGTTAGACTTAAATCAGACTCTATCTCTGATCGACTCAGAACAGTAGCGGCGGAACACCTTCAATTAAGGGGGTGGGGTGCACCGCCGACTTTTCGTCCCATTCTTTCAATGCAACGCCCATAGGACTAATGTTAAAATGGCAAAATCAAGGGGGGCACGGTGCCCCGGTGCCCCCCCCCCCTCCGTTCCGTCGCCTATGACTCAGAAAACAGAATCCTATCCCCTTTCAGAGCAGCCCTGTTTGGCATTTTATTCAGACTATTTGGATAAACAAATTTGGAAACACATTTAATGGATCCGTTCAGTCATAGAGCCCTATATGTATATACAAATATCGTGGTCTATGGTTCAGTAAGTTTGATGAAGATGTTTCAAAACGGTTGGGTCAATGAAAGTTATACAAGCACCTCTACGGTTATTACGTTACATGCGTCCCGTTGGGGGAAATCAAAAAGGTGTAGAATTAGCAGGGCTACAAAATGTCCTGTTGATTTTGTATCAACAGCTGCGGTGTCGATGGGTTTTCGGTGACTACAACTCCGACTCCGGCTCCGGCTACCAAACCGACTCCGACCCTGCATCAACCCCAGATCTGAGATCGCCTGCAAGGTCATCCCGCCAGGATACATAGACATTAGACAATACATAGAGGGATAGAACGTCGAGTCTTCAGTGTTTTACCAGACCTATGAAGCCTGTCCTACAGACTACGCTACCGTTTTTAACTATCCATTCTTTCTTTATTTATTCAAAAAGGGCAAGTCACCTGGGTGTCGGGCGTGACGGCCCCTGAGCTCATTACCTCCCCCTTGACTCCCCACTCACCCCGTGCTGTGCCGAGGGGTGGCCGTGGGCGGCCTGGGCCGGGGGACCAGAGGAGACACCTCGTCACCATACGGTCACCTCAGCAGACAATGCGCCGGCCCGGGTGGGCAGGGAGCGCGCTGCCGGGCCATTCACAGCCGTCCCATCACAGACGGCGCCCCGCCGCGCGCTCCCCGCGCCCGCTCCCACCTGATACAGCGGAAATCAACAGTGTCATCCCGGACGGCGACGGCGCTGCATTCCGCGCACCGGCCGCGGCGTATGCGGCGCGATCGCCGCCCCGCGCCGCCGCCGCCGCCGTTATTGTGGCGGCGACAAATGCGGCGCAGTGGCGGCAGTAGATTGATGGCGGACGCCGCCGCGGGAGGCGGAGCCATTCAGTGTGTTCGCTCGTGCCTGTTCGTCTGCGACTGCCTAACTATGTCCCTGTGTCCCACAACTGTGACCAGTTCGCAGTCTATGGACTCGTCTTCGGAGACTGACTAAAAGACTAGCCGCATAGCCAATAGGGGAGAGTGGGGTAATTTGGCCGGTGGTGTAAATTGGCCGCCCCCACCTGTACGAAAGCTGACAAAAATGAATGAAATAACTTTAGTCTCTATTCATTTGTCATCGGCAGAACTAACTTGAGAACAAATGTCAAAACTTTCCACCTCTTAGTTTTATTCAAAATTAATAAAAGGTGAATTTCGTTAGAAAATGGTAACTTTTACTTCCCTTTAAAAATTTGTGTAACGTGTAGTATTTGGGCTGTAAACGAATTCCAACATTATAGCGCCATTTTTGAAGGTGTTCAGCGGTTCCAAGAGCAATTTCATTTAGTTCTGTACAGCCATGACGACTTTATAGACAAAAATTCTCAGAATGGCAATGTGGGGTTATTTGGCCGGGACTAGCGGGGCAACTTGGCCGGTGCGCTCAGAGTCACTATGCTGGAACAGCCGAGTTGTCATGGTCAATTATACCATAAGGGACATAATTCATGACCAAGTTTGACTACCTTGATGCCATATTTCCTATTGGACAGCTTTAAGGGCATGTGACGTCATCAAAGGTTACCTAACGCTTGTTTGCTAATAAATACTTACAGAAAAAAGATACAGCCGCGCAAATGGTCTCATTGTGTTCAGCTCGTCAAGGCGCATCGAGTGATATACATGATGACCTTGAACTCACGTAACCTTGAGGTCAAGCGACCTGAGGTAGAGTGACCTGAAACCAACCTTTGACCTTGACCTCTCGAGGTCAACACATACATGTTTCGATGTGGAATGACGAGAGAATTACGATGGTACTTTTAGTTTTGGCCTATCTTGATTACTTCAAAAGCTATTCGTAAAAAACTGTCATCGCATCTAAAGCCGCTATTTTGACTATTTTCGACCACTGTGACGGCTGAGTCAACCTCCAAAATGCTTCAAATGCGTCGTAGGACACACGTCATTGCTGAATGTGAAGCTGACTCGCCTATAACAAAATTCATGGCCTCAAACTAACACCGGCCAAATTGCCCCACACCCCCGGCCAAATAACCCTGCTAGTGGGGCAATTTGGCTGCCTTGCAGACCTTTGTAATACGTCACAATTTCAATATAAATAGTTAGTCTATCATTTCAAATTTACTGTCCAAGAAAGTAAAATGTATGCCACACCTGCCAGCGTTGAGAAAATGCAGAAATGTGTTGTCGATTTTTAGTTACATCGTTTTCTAAAAAAACGGCCAAATTACCTCACTCTCCCCTATGTCATGGTTCTTCCGTGTTCTATGCCTGCATGTCTGCATGCTTATTGCATATGGATGCGCGTATGTGTGTGTGCCCGTCTATCCGTGCGCTCTATGTGTCTGCCCGTACATGCGTGCGTGTGATCGTCTTTCCGCATGTGCTCTGCATATCTGTCCGAGGGCTGCTAGACCGCATTTCGCTGCCGCCTGATCCTGCCTGCCAGCGCGCATAACTTCACCCTGACGGATGGCTCGTTTGCAGGTGCATGCTGCTCACTTGCTTGTTCTCGGCAATATACTTGGCCGTGCAACACCCATCTGACATCTGTTGACCCTGCTAGGTAGAGGAGGGAGGCTATAAGGAACGTCACAAATAGGTAGGCTAGTAGGGGCACTTCTACTCAACATATTTTACTTCTGATGGAGGCTGGAGCTTGGCAGGCGACACATTTTCATATCATGAAGGTCAAAAGTTCAATATCGAAGCTTTTATAGGTAGGCGAAGCAAATCGACATGCCTACTCGATAACTGTTGTGGCTACAGATGTAAATGAAAAAATTGACATCCTTGAAAGTATCAATGAGACCATCATGTCATCGGCTTAGGATTAAGTAAAGAATACCTACATACTAATGCAAAAAAGGAATAACGAGGAGGATGGCAGAATGCACCAATTTAGTGGCCAGGAATTAGGAAATTCGCTAGGTGTGTCAAAATAATGCTCAAATGACCCATAAAAAATGAGCAACGCAACAGGTAGTCGGGTTTGTAAATAACCGATGAGTTGGAAGACTTCTAAATACCTACCTGTTGCCTTCATAGCATTGCTGGATATCTATAATATTAATAGATATTATCTAGATAGCTAGATATTATAGATATTAATTCTTAACCCTCGCCCCGCTGGGGGTGGGCAATTTGGCCTCCCCTGTGGTTTTTCCTAAATAGCAAGAAAACGGCAACGCGCAGCGCCGCCAATTTTTCAGTACCTTTTTGGGCATCAATTTGACACCTTCACACCAAATCACAAGTCTTAGGTCACCTTAGGTCAGGAGTTATTGAGGTCAAACTGAGGTCATGTTCGAGCAAAGATGAGAAAAAAAACATGAAATCTTGAAACGCTCACAAAAGCTACAGTTACCAAGCAATTTCAAAGTTTTTTATATTGTCATGCAGACAAAACACAGCGCTACAAAACTGCTATCTCGGATTTTCAAAGCTTTTGGATTTTGACCCCAAAACATTCAAAAAATTGATTTTTTAGAAAAACTAAAAAAAATCCCTAAATTTTCCCGAATTTCGAAAAACCTGGAATATATGTGATAGTACCTACGTTTTCTATATAAATAGCAAATTTTAGATCGATACCTCCTTTTTTTGGCCAAGTTATAGCGAAAAAAACTGTTCAAAATTGATGACGTCATATTTTTAAACTCAATTTTTAGCAATTCTAGACCATGTAGCGCAAAACAAAAACCACCATTGAACTCCCTGTGACGAGCTGCATCGAATCGATACCCATTTTATGCAAAATATCAACTTTGAAATTTGACCTAATTTGACCTGACCTTGACCTGACCTTGACCTGACCTTCACCGGAACATAATCTAAACTGACCCCAAAGGCTGCCTGACTCACATAATCGTATTTGGCATATAAAATGGACCATCAAACATGCATCACATGATATTTTCATATTGTGACCCTCAATGACCTGACCTCTGTGACCTGACCTGGTATCAGTGACCTCAAATAGCAGAATATGTGTTTGACGAACATTTCCCCATCGATGATTTTCAATGAAATGCATTTTACTCGATTGTACAACGCATTTCTTGAAATGCCTGTAAACGGTGAAAATTCCACATTTGACCTGACCTGTGACGTCATCGGATTGACCTAGGTCAACGAAATTGGGTCACAAGGTAGTTCTCTGATGGGGCTATCCAGCACCGTTTGCCACTTGTCGCTATGTTGCGTGGTTCTCGAGATCTTAGGAGGGGGGGGGGGCAATTTGGTCCCCCCCCCCAGCAGGACGCGTTGGTCGGCAGACCCCAGCGGGGCGCGGATTAAGCTCTAATCTCTCTCTCTCTCTCTCTCTCTCTCTCTCTCTCTCTCTCTCTCTCTCTCTCTCTCTCTCTCTCTCTCTCTCTCTCTCTCTCTCTCTCTCTCTCTCTCTCGCTCTCGCAATCAATCCAGCGTCGCTCAAACCTTGAACGTGATCGGATCCGAACAGAAATATCGAACTGGTTGAAGTTATTTTATGATACCTACTTCTGAGAGTAGTCTCGTGAATTGATTACCTACCACAATGCCATTCAGCGTGGACGTGCTAAATGAATGGAAAACTCTCTGACGATGGGCGATTAGCTTCATAGGCGATTGAGAAAACAGGAGCCACGAAAACTTTAAGTTGAAAATAGGAGAGCGAAGTTTCTGCGTTGCATTTAAACTCGTGTTGTGTGTTACGTAGAATTAGATATTGAATATATTTAGTAAGTCAGTAGTATCCTAACGTGTTATTTCGATTCCATTAAAAAAAAAACGTAACAGGCCGATCCTCACTTACACTTCGCTTTTCACCTTTGCCGACGCTGCACATTGCACCTCCCTCTTAATTCGCCCATTGAAACACAGAGCATGGACACACCCCGGCTCGTCCCACTTTTCGCCGTGTTCGAATTCCTTGTTCATCACCTTTGAGAAGCATGGATCTCAGTCGCAAACGCCCCGCATACAACAGCCAGGGTACGGCGCCTTGGGGTCACCTGCCTCTATCCTGCATGGAGAGTCCGGTGGCGGATGAATGAGACGAGGGCAATCTATTTTATGAATTTTGCCGTTTATGCATGAAGCTCCGATGCAGTTTGGTTCAGTCCAAGTAGTACCATTCTTGACGAGTCCCCTAGTTTCTGAGAGGCATTGTCCGTGTTCGAGACAGGCGGTTGAGTAAGTGGGACAGCACAGCGGATACGGCTTGCCTGATTTTCCCCGTTTGCTCATGCCCAGTTTGCATCTGATGTTGGATGCCGCCAGCCGCAGACAGGATTCAACAACCTTCTTACCCTTGACGCACCTAACACGACGGCACGGGGGATCTGTCCACGAGTCGCCGTCTTTGTAAAATATCCCTGTCGCCTTGGAGAAGCACCGTGAGTCTTCCTTTGGACAGACGATTGTGTAGCAGCAGTCGGGGTACGGGGCGAACGGACGACCTGGTGCTACCCGACATCCCGGTGGAGGAAGGACCTGAGGACAGCCGAGAAAAGAGACCTTCCCCTTGTCGCACTGACCCTGCGTGCAGCCGGGCTCGGTCCACTTGTCGCCATCTTTGAAGTATCTGTGGAGTCCCGGTGAGAAGCAGGCGTTCTTCTTGGAGGCGACAGCGAGGGTGGCGAGCACCAGCAGGCACAGAGCCGATCGGGGCATGTTCATGGCGCGGCTTCCCGACACCGAGTGACATCCCCGGTGGTCCGAGGTATGTACTATGTACCCAGGGATGTCATGGGGACCGACACTAGCTCCGGGTCAGGGTGGAACAGACCTGTGTGGGCGGCGGACCGCACCGTCACTGCCGAGAGGCCAACTGTCAGTCGGCAAAGTGTTTCATCAGCTCCTGTCAACATCCTTCAAAACGCATGAAGTGCCTTGTTCGGCATGAAAAGGTCAAAAATGATTTATTACTATAACTTTTTTTTTAGTTGCATCATATTCTGCAGAACATCATAGGTCCGGATTCAAAGACATATGTAAGCACAATCGGCGATTTGCTAATTGCTAGTCATATCTGCTGCTCATTGTCCGAATGCCCTGTCTGCCCAGTGCTTCGTCCATTCGACTCCTCCATTTCATTTCTCACTGCTCAATCCACCCGGCACCCTCGCTGTCCCGTCCAGCCCGCCTGCGCCGCCCCATCCGCCCTGCTGTCCCATCCCGTCCTGCCAGCCCGCCGCGCTGCCCTGTCCCTGCAGCCCGCCTCACCGCCGCCGCCCCGTCCGCCCTTGCTGCCCCATCCCGTCCTGCCAGCCCTCCGCGCTGTCCTGTCCCACCCACCCGCCATCGCTGCCCGATCCGCCCTGCTGTGCTCGCGCTGCCCCGTCCCACCCATCCCTCCTCCGCCGCCCCGTCGTCACGGCGCGCCCCATTAGAGCCGACCACCGCGTCCGACCCCTTCAGCGACGCGCCGCCACCGACGACGCTCTCAATGGCTCAGTGATAATCCAGAACGGCGCCTTTCAGGCCGCTTCACGCCGCAGATGTATGGCGCATGAAAGTGCTTCAGCACCCCGTTATTTATATGAGGCGGCGGCGCTGGTGCGAAGACCACCCAGGCACGCGCGCGCGCGCTCCGTACCGACAGGTAGGCCGGTGATTTGCGGTGCTGTCGGCGCCGCGGTAATCTGCTCTCGGGGAACTCGCCGACTGGGGTAAGGGTAGGGCTCTTTTAGCTGTGTTGTATTTGTATTTCTACATCGATGAAAAACGGATTTGTACATACCTATCTTTCATTTCTAGGTAGGTAGACATAGCCCTCGGAGTCTTAGTTTCCGCATTTTGCATGTGAAAAATTTCGCCCCGCGCCCCGCTGGGGGGGGGGGCAGAATCTGCCCCCCTCCCGTTTTTCGCCAATTACTTCTAAACGCGTCACGCCAGCGACGTCAAACTTTCAGTACCTTATAATACATAAATTTGACACCTTCCCTAAAAATATGAGCGAAATCCGTCAGAATTTTTTTGAGAAAATGACGTTTAAATGACGTCATGTTCGCCATTTTCGCATCAAAAACGGCAAAATTTCAAACACCGCTAACATCTTCGTTTTGAATTAAAGGAATCAAGACGTAACAAAAAAGGTTATACGTGATTTTACTTTGTCTATCAAATGGCTTTCTCGGTTTTTTGAAAATTTTGGATTTTGGCTCAATTTTTTTTAAACGTTTTTTTTAATAATTGTAAAATTCAAAATTTTGAGTGTATAAAAAACGGAGTATATGTCAGAGAAGTGGTATATGTGCACCTACATACCAATTTTTAGAAGAATCGGTTCAAAAATGTGGGAGTTATTCAAAATTTTATGACGTCACGGCACACAAAATTTTTGAAAAATGAATTCGTTGGAAGTTCTAGATCTCGTACGGAAACAAAAATAGCACCATTCGATTCGCCGTGACAAACTGCATCAGATAGACACCTTTTTAGGCCTTAACAACCAACTTCAAAATTTGACCTCACTTGACCTGGCCTTGATCCCTGACCTCGGCCTGAAATTTATCCAGATGTGGTACATATCACTTATTGAGTGTGCCTATTGAATTCTATGAATAAAATGACCCATAAAACATGTGTCGCACATGCCCTTTTCTATATTTTGTTTTTGGTGACCTGACCTGACCTGACCTGACCTGACCTTGACCTTGACCTTCGAATGATACTGTATACAACGAATATTGTCTTGGTAGCCTAAGAACACGTTTTGGGCAATCAGTCTCAGTACATTCATCGGCGACTACGGTGCAAGGCTGATAATGTAGAAACTTGCATTTTGTACCCTTGACCTGACCTTGACCTGACCCGTCTGACCTACTAAAGCAAAAAAATTGAGCTCTTAAGATCCGCCTTGTTGAGAGCTTTCGATTGCCGTTTTCCCCGTCTTTCTACGACCATCGGTTCGGAAGTTAGACAGGGGGGGGGGCAGAATCTGCCCCCCCCCCCCCCCAGCAGGGCGCGTATGGCTGAATAGCCCAACGGGGCGCGGGTTAATGGGAGCCACATCCCTTCCCCCGTAATCAACTACTTGTGATGCATCCAGGTGACTGTCGTGGCACGTGCCACGTGAAAATTCAATGGCGTTCAATTCAAGCTGTTCCTCTGAAGTAGCTTTTTTAAGAGGTCTATGTCTCAACAACCACCGCACTGGGACGATTGACTTACGTAATTTTGTTGGGTAGTTGCATCCCTTCTACCAAACATAGGATACTCTCGATGCATGACGGTACGTACACGTACCAAATGCTCCCATTACAATAACTCGGCAATTACTGGAGCGATTGTGCTGAAACATGGCATGTGGGCAAAGGCACCCACCCGGGCAATGCATATCCATATGTCAACGGTTGGGATGCTGTTGCACGTGCGCACGTGCAGCGGTCGCTTCTAGATCTCGAGAATGGCTGGATCGATTGCGATCAAACTTGGCACATGGTTAGGGACCGGTGAGTACGGTCCCGGGCAAAAGTCAGATTTTCAAACTCAAAATTGATATTTATTAAGATACTATTTTAACCCGCGCGGGGCTGGGGTCTCCAGCCGAACGCGCGGGGCTGGGGGGGGGGGGGTAAATTTTACCCCCCTGTTATCTCCCGAACTAATGGTCCGATTTGGAAAATTCAAACGCCAATCGAAAGCTCTCATCACGAACTACTAAAAACATGTACTTAATTTAAAGTTTGAGGTCAAGGTCAAGGTCAGGTCAAGGGTACAAATTGCAAGTTTCTACAGTATCGGCCTTGCACCGTAGTTGCCGAAGCATGGAGTCATGGACTGAGACTGATCGCCCAAAACGTGTTCTTAGGCTACTAAGACAATATTCGTTGCATACAATATCATTCAGAGGTCAAGGTCAAGGTCAGGTCAGGTCAGGTCAGGTCACCAAAAAACAAAATATAGAAAAGGGCATGTGCGACACATGTTTTATGGGTCATTCTACTCATAGAATTCAATAGGCACACTCAATAAGTGATATGGACCACCTCTGGATGAATTTCAGGTCGAGGTCAGGTCAAGGTCAGGTCAAATGAGGTCAAATTTTGAAGTTGGTTGTTAAGGCCTAAAAAGGTGTCTATCTGATGCAGTTTTTCACCGCGAATCGAATGGTGCTATTTTTGTTTCCGTACGAGGTCTAGAACTTCCAAAAAAGTCATTTTTCAAAAAAATTGTGTGTCGTGACGTCATAAAATTTTGAATAACTCCCACATTTTTGAACCGATTCTTCTAAAATTTGGTATGTAGGTGCACATAGACCACTTCTCTGACATATATTCCGTTTTTTTCGATAGACTCAAAATTTTGGATTTTATAATGATTTTCCCAAAAAAGTCAGTTTTTTTAAAAAAAATTAGGCCAAAATCCAAAATTTTCAAAAAACCGAGATAGCCATTTGATAGACAAAGTAAAATTACGTATAACCTTTTTTGTTACGTCTTGATTCCTTTAAAAATGAAGATGTTAGCGGCGTTTGAACTTTTGCCGTTTTTGAGGCGAAAATGGCGAACATGACGTCACTAAAACGTCAATTTCTCAAAAAATTTCCGACGGATTTCGCTCAAATTTTCAGGGAACGTGTCAAATTGATGTAAGAAAAGGTACTGAAAGTTTGGCGGCGCTGCGCGCCGCCGTTTTTGAGATATCGCAAAAATTCGCGAGGGGGGGGGGTAAAATTTACCCCCCAGCCCCGCGCGGGTTAAGATACGGAAATTTTTGAAAACTGAGCTTCATGTCAGAGAAAAATTTATTGGCCTAACACATGCCTAAAATAAACAAAATATCTCCAAAATTGCCATAGATATAGCTAGTTGAAAGACTAGATATAGGCACGTCAGGAGATATAAAACTTCTGTCAGCGATCAGGCCAACTGCTATGCACATTATCGCCACTTGCGTCCTGGCACATGTCACTCCAAACGCTGTTCTTGACGTCATATACCTACCTCCAGCTGTCCCGCTATGGGACATGGCCTCGCGCGCTGACAGAGACACTTGTGTTTTCGGCGACACGCCGCTGCATCGTCGACCGGCACACGTCCAGGGAGCTGACGGGTGTCTTTGAGGCTCCGTCTCCGGACAGCGCGATGGACAGTCGGCACGGGACGGCGGACAGCCCGTCAGAGTCCTGCTGTCGCCGAGGGGGCCGGGGCACATCTGTGCCCGTCGGCGGTGTAGGATATAAGGCGGTCCGTCTCGGAGGGTCGGCATCAACTCACCATGAACCGTCTGCTGATCATCTCTTGCCTCGCCCTGGGCGTCGCCGTGGCCGAGCCCGGCCAGCCGCGGCAGGCGGTGCCTTACGGCGCTGAGGTCGATCCGGTGCCGTACGAAGAGGTGGTGCCGCTGACTCTGCAGCCGAGCCGCGCTGTACAGGTCCTCAACGCCGGGAACTACCGCTTCACCACGCCCAACTTCCCCAACCAGTACCCGAACAACCTGTGGGTGGCTGTCACCGTGCAGGGTGCCGAGGGCCAGGCCGTCAGCATCAGCTGCTCTCCCTTCAGTCTGGAGGCGTCCTTCTTCTGCTGGCGTGACTTCCTCTCCATCAACAACGTGCGCTACTGCGGCTCTAACGACGTGCCTACCATCACCGCGGCGCAGCTCGCCATCGAGCTCAAGACCGACTCGTTCGGCACGTCCAGCGGCTTCCAGTGCACCCTCACCGTGCCCCAGGTGGGTGGAACCACCACCCAGGCCCCGGGCACCACCCAGGCTCCGGGCACCACCCAGGCTCCTTCGACCGGCGGCTGCCGCTGCGGACAGCGCCAGACCGGCCGCGTGGTCGGCGGCACCGAGGCGGCCATCGGCGCCTTCCCGTGGCAGGCCGGCCTCGTCAGCCCCGGCGGCACCCGCACCTTCTGCGGCGGCAGTATCATCAACAACCGCTACGTGCTGACGGCGGCCCACTGCACGGCCGGCCAGACGGCCAGCGGCATCCAGGTCCTGCTCGGCGACCACAACATCGGCACGGCCGACGCCGGCGAGCAGCGCTACTCGGTCGTCCAGATCATCGATCACCCGCAGTACACGGACGCCTCGGGCAGCGGCTGGGACTTCTCGCTGCTCAAGCTGGACCGCGAGATCACCTACAGCAGCACCATCTCGCCCGTGTGCCTGGCCGAGGCCGGCCAGACGTACGCCGGCGCCACGGCCATCGCCAGCGGCTTCGGCCGTCTGGGCGCCACCAGCCCACAGGCCACCAGCCTGCAGCAGATCACTCTGCCCGTCTGGTCGCAGTCCGACTGCAGGCAGCGCTGGGGCACCACCATCAACACCAGCATGATCTGCGCCGGCGGCAAGTCGACCGGCGGCGAGGGCGTCTGCATGGGCGACAGCGGCGGCCCGCTGGTCACCGAGGTCTCGGGCAGCTTCCGTCTGATCGGCGTCGTCTCGTTCGGCCAGCCGTGCGCCATTGCCAACAGCCCGGACGTGTTCGCTCGCGTGTCGGAGGCGCTCACCTGGATCCAGTCCAACACGGCCGACGCACAGTACTGCAGCGCCTAGATCACGAGTCAACCCGACCTGCAATGATGACTACAGACCGTGCTCGGCAATTGTCCGTGTATCGACATACTGCCCGATTAGATCATCGAACATTTGCCGACTGTCATGAATTCGTTCAGATTTTTATGTGCTATCCTCTGCAAATTATTTGCCTTCAAGAGTGTTTCTTTCACCTGCTACGGTTTGAAGGAGGTGAAAACGACACCGCCGATGTCTGTTGATGTTTGCAGTGAAGTAGCTTGCTGAAGCTTTGTACTGAGCATATGTAGCTACTGGCAAACCCCCTCTTCATACGCTCTACTTCGCTGATTTGTTCTTCAATAAACTTTGACTTTTGAATTTTACGGCTTTTTCAACCACCAGACCCTCATTCTTGCCGACCAGACTGCTTGCTAAAAGGCGGAAACGAGAAACGAGATATACATATGACAAGCAGCGTTGCCAATAACCTCAACAGTTTTGAAGGCTGTTGAGCGATTAAAATGTTTATACCTATATTTTCGGCTGCTCAAGTGTCTGTTCTTTATTCTACTTATACCGGGTGGCCCAAAAAAAAAACGTTCCGAACTTTGGATGCCTATATCTCAAATTCGAGTGCAAATAACGAGCCAAAATTTTCATCAAGGTAGCGTCACTTCTTTGCGCATTGATATCCCAAATTATAACACTGTAACATCATTTTCAAGCCAGCAATCTTATGTTGAATTAAGTAACACGTTTTTGCTTTTTTTGCCAATGTTGAACGGCAGTAATGATTGGCTTAGACGTACCATGTTCGAAAAAAGAATGAAAACATAGAACACGTGAATGAAACCAGAACGTGTGTTGTTATTTTAAATATTTTTGTCCCACTTATGTGCCAAATATTCAAATACTGAGCCAAAATAGTGTTAATGGATGCCATTTGTTTTAACAAGTCCTGTTTCGAGCAGGAGTGGCACGGTGCATGGGTTACTGCTGATCGCCCTCCCTTCAAGAAGATCAACTACTTATCGACCGAATAAGGAAAAAAAGCTAGAGGGAATGTGTCACCCTGAGGCCTGAACCATCAACGAGACTAGTTGCCAATAGCAGTCATGGCTGCAGGCCGTGGTGCCGAGATGGAAGTGGCCCGTTCACTCATATTTTTTAGTAAAAATCTGAGCAAAAAAATAATTTTTACATGGCATGCTAGAAACACGAACCATTTAAAAAGTAATTGACCGAATAACATAAAAATCATACCATTTACTGAAAATGTATGCCGCATTGACTATTGGAAGTTTCAATGTTGTATCTTCATCACTTTCTGAGAAATATTGATTTAAAGTTGGGAACGTTTTTTCTGGGCCACCCGGTATATGATCTCATTTTCGATGAAAGCACACATTCTTGCAATTTTCCGCTACAGTATTGAATGGTGGCACTCCACTTCTATTTGACAGCCATAAAGAAAGGTATTTATCTTTATCTATTTTGCACTGGTTCGGCGCTCTATTGCAAACCAATTGCATTGCCGATGATAGTAACTGCCAAACTGTCGTTTTAACCCTCGCCCGTAAACGGCGATCTGCCACCTTCGCCCATGCAGGGGGGGTTGGTGCGACCCCCCTTGGCGTTTGAAAACGGAGCGTCGTAGAGCTTAGCGGAAAAAACCAACGGATTGCTCTCGCCGAGATCTCGCGATTGGTGGTATATTTTTTGGTCCTAGGTCAACATTTGACCTACTTTTGACCGGTCAAAGGTCAAATTTTCGGAAAAATAGACTTTTTTCAACTTTCGGCGGCGATTGCGGCAAAACGGTGGGAGATATCGACTTGAAACCTTCACTATCGTGTTCCTTGATCAATTCTCTATCGTTTGGTATGTATTTCGTTTCCCTAGCTCTAAAAATGGCGCGTTGGGAGCGCCGGAAGTCGGCAAGGTCACAGTCGGCGGCAGAAATTCGAAAAATCAAAATTTAAATTTTTGAAATCTGATTGTATTTTTGGATTTGGGAGGTCCATTTGCTCCCTATAGAAGCTAATATTGCTGCATATTCCCATTGAGGTGACAAGAATTAGCAAAATAGTGGTTCGGGCGCTTTTCAAAAATAGTACCGGACGCTGTTCCTCTTGTGACGTCATAGCTCCGTGACCTGACCTGACCCGGTCAAGTTTCTTATACCATATGATAGCCAATACTTGCCCCAACATGCATGGGAAGTTTCATCACGATCCATCAACCGATGTCCGTACCACCGGCAGGAAACCTCGGGCGTTGGCACTCAGTTTGTGAAAATCCGGCCGGAGGCTGTTCCCTTTGTGACGTCATAACTCCGTGACCTGACATGACCCGGTCAATTTTTTTTATCAAAAGATGCGCAAGGTTTGCCCCATAAGGTACCCAAAATTTGGCGGCGCTGCGCGCCGCCGTTTTTGCACTATTTCCGAAAAGCCTCAGGGGGGGTTGCACCAACCCCCCCCCCCCCTACATGGGCGAGGGTTAATGTACCTCGTCTCGATGTGGGCGGGCGCCATCGCCACGACCTCCGCTGACGGGCGAAGATTGGTCCGACGTCCCCGGCAGACGCGCTGTCACTTCACGACAATCAACATACAGTCCAGTACAGATTGATCGATAGGGCGTAGGGACTCTTTATCAACCGGTTACCGAAGTCTGAGATCTCAGCTCTAGACAGCCGCTTGGCACCGGAAGACTGCTCTGCGTGACTGAGAGTTTAGCGGCTTAGCATATCCACGCTGTACAACACCGTCCCGGGTCGCCGGATGAAGCGTTTTGGAGGTCGGCCGTGATGTCAGCATTGCAGGGGTGCAGAGCCTTGGTAACCTTGCTCGGCTAAGCGGCTGGCGCGGGCCGGAGAGTGGTTAGGCGTTAGGAGAGGTTAGGAGTGGTTAGGAGAGTGGTTAGTGGTTAGACCTAGGCGTGGGCCAAAGAGTGGTGTGGGACGTAAGCGTATAGACTAGGGATATTGGGTGAATTCGGTCACTGTCGCACTGCACTGCTCACGGTCGATCTACAAAACGTTCCGCCCGGCGACCCGGGACGGTGTCAAACGGTGCTGTTAGACTGTGCCGCTTAACTCTTAAGTTATGCGGCGCAGTCTACCAGCACCAGGCGGCTGCTGTCAGTGCTGAGGCCTTAGAAGGTAGCCGGTGCAGAGGATAGAGTCTCTGTCGATCAACCTATAACCGGCTCTACCCTTCCCCACCCCTTCCCCTCGCCCGGGGAGGATCAATAATAGTGTATAATTATTTGTCCAACTTGGACCACGCGACTCGTCTCAGACATCCGACATCTCCGGTATCAGGAGGGGCTGCGCAGGCTTCAGCTGACGTCCCTGCTTTATAGAAGGCACAGAGGAGACGTCATCATGCTCTACATTCTCATGACTGGCCTTCTGAACCTATAGAAAGAAGACTTTTTCCAGGCTGCTCCCTCGGCAAGCACAAGATGTCATCCCATGATAAGGTGGCCAAACCAAGAGCCCTGACCAGAGCACGAATAAACCAACCGAGTTCGAGCTAAAAGTACCACATGAGCTCGATGAGATTGGGTCGGATGGGCCTCTGGCCTCCAATAGCCCCCGGCCAGCATTAACCCGCGCCCTGCTGGGGGGGGGGGGGGGATACGCGCCCTGCTGGGGGCAGATTGTCTAACTTCCGAACCGATGGTCGTAGAAAGACGGGGAAAACGGCAATCGAAAGCTCTCAACAAGGTGGATCTTAAGAGCCCATTTTTTTGCTTAAGTAGTTCAGAGGTCAAGGTCAGGTCAAGGGTACAAAATGCAAGTTTATACAGTATCGGCCTTGCACCGTAGTTGCCGAAGAATGGACTGAGAGTGATTGCTCAAAACGTGTTCATAGGCTACCAAGACAATATTCGTTGTATACAATATCATGCAAAGGTCAAGTTCAAGGTCAGGTCAGGTCACCAAAAACGAAACATAGAAAAGGGCATGTTCGACACATGTTTTATGGGTCATTTTATTCATATAATTCAATAGGCACACTCAATATGTGATATGGGCCACATCTGGATAAATTTCAGGTCGAGGTCAAGTCAAGGTCAGGTCAAGTGAGGTCAAATTTTGAAGTTGGTTTTTAAGACCTGAAAAGGTGTCTATCTGATGCATGTTTTTCACGGCGAATCGAATGGTGCTATTTTTGTTTCCGTACGAGGTATAGAACTTCCAAACATTCATTTTTCAAAGAAAATTGTGTGTTGTGACGTCATAAAATTTTGAATAACTCCCACATTTTTGAACCGATTCTTCTAAAAATTGGTATGTAGGTGCACATAGACCACTATCTGACATGCAATCCGGTTTTTCGATACACCAAAAATTTGGGATTATATAATTATTTTACCCCAAAAGTCAGTTTTTTTTTAGAAAAAAAAACCAAAATCAAAAATTTCAAAAAACCGAAATAGTCATTTGATAGACAAGGTAGATTCACGTATTACCTTTTTGTTACGTCTTGATTCCTTTAAAAATGAAGATGTTAGCGGCGTTTGAATTTTTGCCGTTTTTTTAGGCGAAAATGTCGTGACATGACGTCACTTATGTAAACGTCCCTATCTCAAGAAAAAATCGACGGATTTCGCTCAAATTTTCAGAGAACGTGCTAAATTGATGTCAAATTGAATGTGTTAAATTGAACTGGGGGCGTTGCAAAGTTGCAACATTTTTGGACTGTGCATTTGCAAAGGGTCACTTGTGATATCATATGACAGCGGTCTGATCTGATTAAAAAATATAGGTAGGTAATTGGACGTTGGTATCAGGTACAAAAGCTAGCTTGAATAAAATGTAATAGGCATGCCAGCTTTTAGCTCACTATCGCTAATGGCAACGCGTCCCTAGACCCGAGCCATCGCGAAAAAAACGTCAGGAGAGATAAAACTCTACGCGATCTGGCCAACTGTCATGCACATTGCACATTATCGCCACTTGCGTCCTGGCACATGTCACTCCAAACGCTGTTCTTGACGTCATATGCCTACCTCCAGCTGTCTCGGCTCAAGCGACATAGCCTCGCACGCTGACAGAGACACTTGTGTTTTTGACGACCCGCCGCTGCATCGTGGACCGGCACGCGTCCAGGGAACTGACGGGTGTCTTTGAGGCTCCGTCTCCGGACAGCGCGATGGACAGTCGGCATGGGACGGCGGACAGCCCGTCAGAGTCCTGCTGTCGCCGAGGGGGCCGGGGCACACCTGTGCCTGTCGGTAGTAGGATATAAGGCGGTCCGTCTCGGAGGGTCGGCATCAACTCACCATGAACCGTCTGCTGATCATCTCTTGCCTCGCCCTGGGCGTCGCCGTGGCCGAGCCCGGCCAGCCGCGGCAGGCGGTGCCTTACGGCGCTGAGGTCGATCCGGTGCCGTACGAAGAGGTGGTGCCGCTGACTCTGCAGCCGAGCCGCGCTGTACAGGTCCTCAACGCCGGGAACTACCGCTTCACCACGCCCAACTTCCCCAATCAGTACCCGAACAACCTGTGGGTGGCTGTCACCGTGCAGGGTGCCGAGGGCCAGGCCGTCAGCATCAGCTGCTCTCCCTTCAGTCTGGAGGCGTCCTTCTTCTGCTGGCGTGACTTCCTCTCCATCAACAACGTGCGCTACTGCGGCTCTAACGACGTGCCTACCATCACCGCGGCGCAGCTCGCCATCGAGCTCAAGACCGACTCGTTCGGCACGTCCAGCGGCTTCCAGTGCACCCTCACCGTGCCCCAGGTGGGTGGAACCACCACCCAGGCCCCGGGCACTACCCAGGCTCCGGGCACCACCCAGGCTCCTTCGACCGGCGGCTGCCGCTGCGGACAGCGCCAGACCGGCCGCGTGGTCGGCGGCACCGAGGCGGCCATCGGCGCCTTCCCGTGGCAGGCCGGCCTCGTCAGCCCCGGCGGCACCCGCACCTTCTGCGGCGGCAGTATCATCAACAACCGCTACGTGCTGACGGCGGCCCACTGCACGGCCGGCCAGACGGCCAGCGGCATCCAGGTCCTGCTCGGCGACCACAACATCGGCACGGCCGACGCCGGCGAGCAGCGCTACTCGGTCGTCCAGATCATCGATCACCCGCAGTACACGGACGCCTCGGGCAGCGGCTGGGACTTCTCGCTGCTCAAGCTGGACCGCGAGATCACCTACAGCAGCACCATCTCGCCCGTGTGCCTGGCCGAGGCGGGACAGACGTACGCCGGCGCCACGGCCATCGCCAGCGGCTTCGGCCGTCTGGGCGCCACCAGCCCGCAGGCCACCAGCCTGCAGCAGATCGCTCTGCCCGTCTGGTCGCAGTCCGACTGCAGGCAGCGCTGGGGCACCACCATCAACACCAGCATGATTTGCGCCGGCGGCAAGTCGACGGGCGGCGAGGGCGTCTGCATGGGCGACAGCGGCGGCCCGCTGGTCACCGAGGTCTCGGGCAGTTTCCGTCTGATCGGCGTCGTCTCGTTCGGCCAGCCGTGCGCCATCGCCAACAGCCCGGACGTGTTCGCTCGCGTGTCGGAGGCGCTCACTTGGATCCAGTCCAACACGGCCGACGCACAGTACTGCAGCGCCTAGATCACGAGTCAACCCGACCTGCAATGATGACTACAGACCGTGCTCGGCAATTGTCCGTGTATCGACATACTGCCCGATTAGACCATGGAATATTTGCCGAATGTCATGAATTCGTCCAGTTTGCTTTGTGCGATCCTCTGCCAATTGTTTGCCTTCAAAAGTTTTCCTTTCATCTGCTACGGTTTGAGGGAGGTGGAAACGACACCGCTGATGTCTGATGATGTTTGCAGTGAAGTAGCTAGCTGGAGCTTTGCATCGAGCATAGCTACTGGCAAATCCCTCTTCATACGCTCTTCTTCGCTTATTTGTTCTATAATAAACTTTATGACATTTAAATTTCACGGCTTTTTCAACCACCAGACACTCACCCTTCCCGACCATTCGGCTCGCTAAAAGACGGAAACGAGAGACCAGATATATGACAAGCAGCGTTGCAATAACCATCAGAAAGCTGTAGGGGAGATTGCGCCACCTTAGGATATCGGCCTATTGCGGCTCAAGTTGACCAGCTGCCATGCTTGATGATATCTCAAATTGTACTTCAGTTATTTTGGCATCAAATAACAACTCCCAATTTGCATCACACTCAGAAAAATTAACAAGAGAAAAGTTTTCCGACACACCAGCAAAGGGCGCATTTACGGACTCCCCCATCAAAAAGCGCCCATGCCTCTCATGTAAAAGCGCCCTATTAAAAACAACGGTTTGCCACCTAACTAAGTAGCCTATTTGAACATGTCAGCCCATTAACCTTTTATGCTGTGAAGGCTAAGGTAATGGTAAGGTGAGCGCTCTAATGATCAAAGTGTTCAATGAAATGTCTCCCAACCACCAGATGCTGTTTCTCTGGGTTGAAGAATGGGGCGCAAATAGGGTGGGCGCAATTACGAATGGAACACATTTTCCATGAGCTTGAAATATGGCGGCGACAGCGAAGCCCAGTGGTGATAAGCTTTCAAAACTGCCATTAAACGAACAATTGTCAATTAACAATGATAATTAGTTGAATCACTATCTCTAAGATAAACCATGACACTAGCAAAGGTCGAAATAGACTGTTTCGCGTAAGAAAATAGAGAAAATCACAAAAAATTGCCTGCGAGAAAGCTGAGACACCTCACCTTCCCCCGTGGACCGGAAGAAGAGCGAGTTATTGGTGGTGAAGTAAATGCACAGTGCACACTTTCGAGTATTCGTTCGAATCGTATTTTGGGCAGGAGGAAGGCGTGGCGCATTTAAGAACAGGGCGCAATATGACTTCTCTCCCCTACATACTGTTGAGCGATTTTATTGTCTATATTTACGGCTAGTCAATTGTCTCCGTTCTACCTATGCCTACATACCTACCTATATGGTCCCATTTTCGACGAAAGCATTTCCCGCTACATTATTGAACGATCGCATCCCAATATTGTTTGATTACTTTATTTATTATTTAATCGTTTTGTGCCACTGCTCCATCTTTTCCATCCTCCCAGCCCCAGGACAATCACATCTGCTCCTCCGCACCTTATCCCCCTGGTTCCGGGCTGGACGGGCAAGTGGCAACTTTATCCCATTCGGGTAGCTCCTATATAGGAGCACGCCTTTAGCCAGGTGCAGTAAGTGTTATGGGGGCTGGGTGGCCTGTCCAGGTCTCAGCCCCGATGACTCACTAGGGTGCCCACTGCCAGTGCCCGCCCAGATCAATGTCTCCCCCTAATTACAAATCCTTCTGGCTCTGAAATGGTTTCGTCGGACCGAAAGAGCCTAACCTTACAAAACAAACAAAAATTAGGCCATTCTATGAGACATGAGGGTCGAGGGTGGTCGAGGGAGGGGGTATTGGGCTGAGTCGACGGGTGCACCACAGCGGCTGATTGGCACGGGAGTGTCCTGGTAGAATTGATCGTCCACTCAAAATAACACTCCGGAACGATGATCGGGTTGACTTTGTGTGCGAGTGAGTCGACGAATGGAGTCGACCCGTCCCTAACCGGTTGTGTGGGTGGGTGACGGCCGGTACAGATAAACGTGAGAAAGCGGCTGAGAATTGCTAGGACGGATCAGCCCGTGGACATGTGAGTGACATGTCCTTCCGGTTCATTCCGGTCGGCCACAGCGCAGCGTCAGCGCCTTGGTCACTGCCTTGGTTGCAAGACGAGGGGGCGCCAGGTCAGCGGCAGTGCGGTACTGCTGCTGCCATCTATGATTGGAGCGGCCAACTGCAGCGCCGGGCCGTGCAGCCGTGTTTATTTTGGTCGGCCGTCCCACGGCGAAAGTTGGCCAGACACGCGACAAATAGCTGTGTCGCCATCGGTGTTTGTTTTGAGAGGGTCTACAGGGGCGACGATGGCTGATCTGCCACCAAAGTCAGATGGGGGTGGGGGGGGGGGGGGGGAAGGCGGCGACCGCATTCAGATCATCAGCTCGTGTACCTATGGGTGGACGGTGAAGGACAGTGACGTCTGATAGTGCATATTCACAGATCACTGATCACACGATGTGACATGAGCTCATCCATCTTTTATACCCTCAGGATCAGCTTAGCTAATCTTTGACCACATATCCCATTTCCTGGGCTGATGCCTGTGTTAGGTCAGTACGTTTCGATAACCTTATGTCGGCAGAAGGAACCAGGAGGTATCTTGTGCTGGATTCATGGCCAGGGCTTGATAGCTTCTAAGGTGAACTACACCTTAGAAGCTATTAGTTGAATTTGCAGCGCTTCATCGACCGGTACCGTTTGAATGCAATGCTCCGGCTCTGAGTTTTGTTTTGACGCATAGACGACAAACTTTTACTCCTGAATTGCTTATCACTCATAGGACGCACGGACTGTCTATCCACTGTGATAAAACTCACACATATCCACTTTGTATAACATCGATAGATATGTGATATATAAGTGCTTGCATGTAATCGATAAATATAAATGTATTTAAACTCATTAGCAGCCCAGCCCCGTGTGTTTGTGCCTTATCATAACATTGACGGTACGCTGCAGCGTGTGCTGACCACGAGCGCCCCCCCCCCTCCCCCCGCCGCGTCCGTCCGGCGCGGCGGTCGGTCTCGGTATCGTCGGAGTCGGCTGTCGGAGCAGGCGCAGACGGCCTGTCCCATTCGACCGCCGGCCGCGGCACTCAGTTCCACCGGGTCAGTGGGCGCGAGGCGTGGGTGTGCTCCGCCTACTCCGGGTGGAGAGGTGACAGTGAGTGGCACGGGGACCGCTGGTGGAGACAGGACGGTCCGTGCTTGTGACCGTGATTCGTGAGGTCGTGACAAACCGTGAGCCGTGACTGGGTGCCGTCTAACGGCAGGACTGTGAGGCCAGCGGCGGTGACCTTGTGAGGCGCACTGAGGGTGCAACGTGCCGATCGCTCGAGCAGTGTATGTGAGGTGATAAAGCTCGGAGGTCCTGGTCCAGGCGTGCTCGGGTCGCACTTTGTTCTCGTGTCAGCTCTGCGTCGGAGTGGAGCTGAGGAGACTGACAGCTGATTGAGTCGTACGGCCTCTGTGGGAGCGGAAGCGGTGACGGCGACGTTGGCGGCGGGGGCGCATCGATTGCTCGGCCCGAAACAGAGCGCGGCCGACTGGCACACAGAGGAAACGGCCGCGACGCCCAGAGAAGAGACGTGCGGCGCAGAGAACGGAGGACTGGAACAGGGAGATCGGCAGTGCGGCACACGGAGAGAACGGCCGACTGACTCAGAGCGCGGCCGACTGGCAGACAGAGGAAACGGAGGACGGACACGGAGAGTACGGCCGGTTGGTACAGGAAGGAAACGCGACGCATGTTCTAGAGACGACGAGAGTAGTCGACTGATATATTTTCAGGCCGAAGAAAACAGAGAGACACACGAACGCTACTGCAGAATAACATAGTTAATACGCACTAAGGTAACACAAGGATCGAGTCTTTGTGACACCGTACGGCTCATAGAAGAGGAAGAGATGGAAAGAGACGAATCAGAATAGGACACAACAACGAGTGATTTGTGACGAGGATACTCCGTGTGTTTAGGTCAGTGGAGGACACGCCCGTCGGGCCGGGGCGCGAGGACGGGAGGTCTGAGGAGTGCTGAGGAGGACATGTGACTGGGCCGGCCGCCGCGTGCCGAGGGGCCGGGAGTGGTCACCATGCCACCGCTGCTGGTGTGGCTGGCCAGCGCTGTGCTGGTCAGCGTGCGCTGCCAGGAGGCGCTGGTCACGGTGACGGCGCTGGGCCGCAGTCTGACCAGCATTGACCAGCTGCGTGCGCGCTACCTGCCCATGGGCCCCGTCATGGAGGTGGAGGGAACGCTGCTCGAGGTGAGCACAAAAGACACCGTCCGCGAGCCGAGAACAAACATCACTGCGAAGTGCAAACAGACAGCATTGGGATCGGTCTCACAGGCTTCGATATCCCTCATGGTTCAATGTTCATGGCCATTGGTCATGGGCTGACATTGGACATTTATGTTCCAAGTAACATTCATCCAAAAAAGTAACAGTCATCCACACAATCAATTATGCGAAAGAAAGCAATATTTGAGCTCTTCCCACCTCCCAGATACTGATACCATTCTCTCCCCCCCCCCCCCAAATGTCAATCATTACTTTTTGATTTGTGGCCTTCAAACTTTAGCCAAATTTATTGAGGTACGTATGTACGTTGAGGGAAGCATAAGACAAGAGTTAACCAAAGACCATACTTCAAATAGGTTTCATGTCGATGAGAATAACGTGATGCCTTATATCATACCCTTAGTAATATCTTTTCATTTACTTATGCTTTATTTTTGCCTGTTCGAGGGGCCTTTGTTTGCCCTTAAAACTCTCGTAAAAAGAGCGTCGTTTCCCCGCAGGCACCGATCAATAATTTGATTCTGAAAGCGATGTAGTGGGCGGCTCGGCGTACTGCTGAGTGGTCGCCTATGGCCGACTTTGTGGCTGTTTCCGGCGACCTTGCAGACTCGGGATCTCATTAGGACCGAGGGAGACGTGTCGAGCAGATGGGAGGAGGGGAGGAGGAGGAGGAGGAGGAGAAGGAGGAGGAGGAGGAGGAGGAGGAGGAGGAGGAGGAGGAGGAGGAGGAGGAGAGGAGAGGAGAGGAGAGGAGAGGAGAGGAGAGGAGAGAGAGAGAGTGACAGAGAGAGAGAGAGAGAGAGAGAGAGAGAGAGAGAGAGAGAGAGAGAGAGAGAGAGAGAGAGAGAGAGAGAGAGAGTACGGCGAACCGGTAGCACTTGCCTCTATGTTTGCCAAAAACCGGATACACTACGGCGAACCGGTAGCACTTGCCTCTATGTTTGCCAAAAACCGGGACTCCTCAACCAGGAATAGAAATACACGTCAGGATAACCTTCTCCAGCTCCAGCGTCCCAGACTAGAAACCGGTAAGCGGCGTTTCAGTTACCGTGCCGCCGAGCTCCTAAACGACCTACCTCCCGACCTCTCACAGCTGCCACCCTCTAAATTCGCACGCGCTGTCAAGTCTCTGTGGAAAAACGATAGACCTTCGTGATGGCCTGAATTAGGCACTCGTCTTGTATGTATATAAGTACCTACACGGTATGTTAGAAATCGTAGCATATAGAGTCTTCCTGTGTGTGCGTGTATGTGTGTGTGTGTGTGTGTGTTGTTGTTGTTCGACTGGTCTCTGTTCCTGCATGCTTATACCCGACTCAGACTCTGGGCAGTAATCGCCACGCCATGTGTGGATCGCCCATGATCGTAAATACAATACAATACAATAGAGAGAGAGAGAGAGAGAGAGAGAGAGAGAGAGAGAGAGAGAGAGAGAGAGAGAGAGAGAGAGAGAGAGGGAGGGAGGGAGAGAGAGAGAGAGAGAGAGAGAGAGAGAGAGAGAGAGAGAGAGAGAGAGAGAGAGAGAGAGAGAGAGAGAGAGAGAGAGAGAGAGAGAGAGAGAGAGAGAGAGGTGTGGCGGGAAGCGGGAAGATAAAAACTGTGCCATTGCGATACCTGTTAAGGTACGTGTTTGGTCTAGATAGCCTACAAAATGCAAGGTTATTAATGTCTAAAGATGGTGCAAGATAGAACTGGGATGATATTCAAGCTGTCATTCAATAAGTGTCAGCATTTAGCTGATATGTCTCGGTTCCATTGTCAGTTACGCACATAGTTAGTTACGCACTGCTTTCGCGCCTAAGCAAAACGAGAACCGTTTCGAACTTAATCGCTGTATTTACGAGAGCCTTTGTTCCTAAATCCTTAGAACGTAGAATGGTGTTCTTTACCAACCGTGACACCTGAAAAGAAAATTGAGGCCCGGAAACTTGCGTCCATAAGTTTCAGTGTCGTTATGGCGCATTATCCAGCGGTAAAGTTGTGTTACCTTTGAATAATATAACGCGATACGATACGAGCACAGTTATGGTTGCATGGTTGCATGTTTATGTTATCATCAGCGCCAACCTTTAAAAGGAGTAGGATTAGGAAGATTTCATTTTCAGTCAAAAAAATAAATGAAATCGATGACGCTTCATTTCATTTAGACATCAATAAATCACCGGCATCATTAACTTATAAAAGATAAAAATGGCGTTATGATACCATTATCATTAGACCTAAAATCACGAAAAATGATATTCTACTGTGGCTGTATTTAAAATTGGTTGAACACTGCAATGCATGTGAGACAGACGACACTGACAGTGCATAGTGCACTTGCACTTAAAAGGCTTGTGCATTGTGGAATAATATAATCACTGGTTCACACATCGACGTGCAGCATTATAGCGAGCTACAATGCTCTTCGGAACGGTGACATACTCGTATAGCGGCACAGTATTTTTGCGAAAATGGTGGTTGTTTTGACCAGCGCCGGGTCGGTACTCGGCGAAGAGCTGGGGGTATTTGAACCCCTCCGTCCACGTCGGCTCCATGGGCCACGTTATAGTTACACGCGGTAAACGATGCTCCAAAGAATGTCAAAAATCATGAAGAAAGTACTTCGGTCACTTGCAACGTCAAGTCAAAGGTCAAGGTTACCAGAGATCATCAAAGGTCAAGTTTCGCCCATTTCGACACTTCATGACAAATCGGCGCATAACTCAGAAACGAATAGAGATTATATAGTGCCGCTGAAAATCGCAATCGCCACTTCTTCAGTGGAGCATTTAAGATGGGGTCACAATGAGAGGTCAATGAGAGGTCAATGAGAGTCCAAATAAAATAGGTGGTATGCACGACCGAAGGTGCTCGCTGCTCCCTCAGCCCTGACAACGGCTCCGTCTAAATTAGCCACTGCTTGTCGGGCGGGGATGTACAGAGCTAATAGCTTCATATTCGGGCCATCGATTGTGGCTTGGTCAGCCCCGCTATCGAGCGGTGGACATAGTCATGGCTGGCTTCGCGACCTCGCCACATTCAGGCAAAGGCCATGGGACGTTTTACCGACGTCACCGAACGCCAGTTGCCATGTGAGACTTAGCTGCTGTGATGTGTTCGTTTTTAGATCGCAGGATACTACTAACCTTTCCGCTGCTCGCTATTCATGACCGGGATACCTCAGCGATATGCCATACATCGCATGTTGAAGACACAGCAGGCTTCAGGTAATGGTTGGATTACGTGTTTGTGTAATGTGTTGGTACCATTCTTTCAGTCCGGTATCGACAAACTATGTTTTGTTGGACTCTGTTTCTTTTCCCGATAACGACCTACGTAATGGTCGAGTGGGCCCTCTCGAGAATTCCAGGTCCAATGTCGGACAAAAAGCTCAGAGGCCAGAGCACTGCTGACAACATCAAAATAGTTAAATAATTAAAGATACCATATTATAGAAGCCAAAATAAAGGAAGTATGATACTCGAAAGACGAAACCGTCTATCGTCCAGTCTAAGTCAACTCGGATGTGAAACTAGCGCAGGCTGGTGCTTTCGCTGACTTTGAGCGTAAAGTTCTATCTGTTTTTTTTTTTTTAGGATGTGAAATTCCACAAATTATATACCTACCACTATTATTTTTTATGCACATTTAGCTACACAGGCTAGACACAGTGCTCAAGTCTAGCATAAGCGTTTTCATAAGTTGGATAAAACCCATTATCATTCAAACCTAAGGCCCTTAACGTACATCGTAGGCGTAAAGGATACCTATAATGCAATGCCACTGTCATGAACAATGAACGTATGTACATACCGACGCACTTTTTTTACCTCGACGCGTTTTTTTTCAAACCCCATATCTGTTCTCCCGACAAGTTGGAAAGGAAATTTCAAAAAAGGTACAGTCACTCGGTTTTTTTCAAGTTTGCCTGTCGTGGCAGATCAAGCAATGCCAGAACCAGCTTACGAACACATATATTTGATCAGGATCGGATAATTGGACAGTTTTTGAAAGGGATCTTTCGTGCTTCCCGGAAATGCACGGGAGAACAGGTGTGAGGTTTGGAAAAAACGCGTCGATATGTCAGCATAAACGTACCGTCATACATTTAGTTTCATACCAGTGGCATCAGTGTCTGCTTTGTGGGATGGTTTGATCTTTCGGACTCCCACACATCCCCTGCATATCTTGTTATCCCTTTTGTGACAACCTTTTATGACCTCTTGTGACCTCATGTTACCTTTTGATCTAATGTGACCTTATGTGACCTCATGTGACCTCATGTGACCCCATGTCTGCCTCAGGTGCGGAGCGTGAACCTGTGTCGGCCGGGCGAGGCGGCTCTCCAGCTCCGACCCCATCGCTGGATCCCGCTTCTGAGGCTGGAGCCGCCCACCACCCAGCCCAGCGTCTGTTCATCGGCCCGGAGCCAGGTCAGTTAGACCGAACTCGGTCCGAGAGCAGTCCCAGATCAGCTTTAATTAGCCCGAGTGGCCCGAGATAGGTAGTAAGCATTAGTCCGGGGTTAGCCAAAGGTCCATCGGAGCAGTCTGGGGAGGATAATCCTAAGCCAGTCGGACTGGCCCATGGGGTTAGCCTGAAATTAGTCCGTGGTTGGTCCAGTATTACTTCGCGGATCAGTCGCAGTACCGATGATGCATCACACTGGTATCTGGTACTTACATATCGGTTACATAACAACGACACACAATGACACATACCGGCGGACTGAGTACAAGCACACGAGTAGCGATCTCACTCACACACCGCGGGCGAGCGGCTCAAGCGCGTATAAAGTCTAACGGCCGGCACTTTGGTAAAGAGTTCAACTTTTGCCTGACCTCAGTCGGAATTAGGCTGGTTCAAGGTCAGTGCGAGATTAGCCGGGACAAGTCAGTGGCCTTTGCGAGATTAGCCCGAGTTTTGTCGAGTTTGACACGGCGCGAAAAACAAGAGTCAGTCGAATTTAGATGGGGCCAAACCCAGGGAATAACCCCAACTTGGCCTGAGCTCGGTCCAAGAAGGGCTTCTTCAGATAAATAAAGTATCAGCTGCTCTCTCAGGTCTAGCTTCGTCCGATATATCCACACGGTCGTCAGTCTAAAGATATGTCTGAGATAAAATTTGGACGCTGCTGAGAGAGCTGGCAGACGTCTTGGATACATTCCAGCCTCCGCTCGTATACCGTTCAGGTCCCGCTGCTTAGGCGAGGGCCAGGCGGATTAGATGCTCTCAGTTTAGACCTGCCTGATATGTATCGGTCACGGTACCTATAAACGAAGCAATGATTAATTGATCATCCGATGGATTAAAATGGTATCCCGACGCTATAGCCGCCTCCAAGGCTCGAGAAGCTATGCGGACGTGTGTATCAATGTGAAAGATACAGAATGATTAGGTTAAGGAGGTTGTTTGACGCACGCATCCACCAATCCTTATAAAACTTTATACCTAAGCTAAGTTTGAAGTAGAGACTCCTGGTAGCATGTCTCTATAACTGACCTTTCGTCTCTAGACTGTCCATTTGTAGATCCCATCTCGCCAGAGGCGGATCCAGCTCCGAGTTTTTTTTTGGGGGGGGGGCAAACCATAACAATTTATCGATTCTTTCCATGCCTCGTCCATAGGCGTAATGTTAAAATTATGCCGTTTGGGGGGGGGGCAAATGCCCATTTTGCCCCCCCCCCCTGGATCCGCCACTGCATCCCGCCATGTCCATGAGAGGACGCGTAGTGGGTATACGCTGCAAAGTGCACCGGAATACCGAGTACATGCAGATGAACCGAGTCTGTTTCGTCTGTCATCTGTAACAACAAACAGTGAATGAATTACCAGCGCCGTGTTTTTCGCATCTGACCGGTCATCTGATTATTTTGCTTATTGCACAGTGGTCCGTTCCGAGCACAGCGGTGGCTGGGCAATCGGACGTTGATGCCGAACGGTTTCACATTCATGTATTCATCACGCTGAATTACAAAATGCAAACGTTTAAGGCAATGGGCAATAGGCAAGTGCCGACTGCCGTCGGTAAAGCAACGTTGAAGACATGCAGATCTATCAGTGTAATATGTATTGCCATGAATGATGTCTGATGAGATCAGAACCGTCCTGAACTCGTGTTTTTGGCAAGCTGTGCCGTCTGATGTTTACTGTTCGTCTGAGCTCATCGGATAGGCATCGTTTGACTTGGCTTCCGGTCTCTTCCGCTATACGTCCTGTTTCAAGCCTTATCGTTCGGCACGGCCCGGGACCAGACCCTCCAGGCCCTCCCGTCCGGCCGACCGACCCCGGCCAGGCCCGCCGGCTGCTGCACTTGATTACCCAGCTGAGATACGGCGCTCCGCCGCCCTGCAGACGACAGGATATTACCGAGACATTTCATATCGCCTGCTCACCCAAATGCTCATTTGCCAGCCGGCTGTTGAAAGAGCCCGGCGTCCGCGCGGCCGACCTAGCGGGAAAATAATCGTTTTAGGGTTACAAAGTTAATGCAGCGGAAATGGGCTGGACCCAGTTTTAGGTGATGACACGGACACTGAGGCAGTGTGGCGACCGGCAAGTGCTGAATTTAACATATCTCATGATTTTCTTACGATAAGATGATGGCTTTTCCTGTGAGAAAAGCAATATGCGAGATCAAAGAGCGTCCCGCGATCCCAAATCAATTAGCTACGCATCAACACGGGCGCTTAACACCTGCTGTTAGCATAACCCAGGTATTATATGCAATTATATATTTATAAATTGTGAAAGCGAGATGGAATGCCATTCTGTATGGTTCTACATGGAACTTTTTATATAATTGTCTACGCAAACACATGCAACAATGAAATACGCTTACTAAAACCGTTTACTTTCATAGCTTGCAAACCTGTTTGCCAAAGCCGTTCAAAACTTCTTGGCATGATCATTTCATGCTGTGCTGAATGACAGTATGGCTATGAATGCACAATATCCTGTGCACCAGCTTCCGCCCTACAGTGTGACACCACGCCCACCAGCGCCCCCATAACCGTGCTGTGTGCCCGCAGGCGAGCAGTGCGTTCCAGCAGGGCGCGGTGGCCGTGATATTCGACATGACCCGCGCCCCGGAAATGGTCACAGAGGTGAGTGCCGAGTGCCCGGAGCGCTGAGTGCCGAGTGCTGAGCGCCGGCTGTGCCAACAGCCGGCGACATAATCAATGACACCGGCTCTGTGCGACATGTGTTATGCATTTGTCAAATATTTGATACCGAGAAAACAATGGGGCTATTGTATGCGGAAGACGGAACTAGCCAGTATAAGCGATCGTTCTAGATGATATGCCATTTGGTCGTTTCTGAAAAGGGACTATTCGCAAAGTTGGAACAAATTACGATCTTTGTTATGTATTGTCGGGAAGTCGCATCATCAAACACGAATTGTCTATACGGTTGATTGTCCAACTATTACTGCTCAAGTTCCTTTTCCACTCATATGCAGGTATGCGAGGCTGCAAACGAGCGGACAAAGCAATGCCTAAAATCATTAGCACACCGTCAAGAATAAAGGAACGGTAATGATATCTAAATGAAATAACGCATGCGAAAATGAAAGAAAAATCACCGTTAAACCCGAAAAACTGTAGCTATGGTAGAACGCTCAGAACATGCAGAACACTCGGGGTGAGGTCAAAACAAAAAAGCATTGTGAAGTAAAAAGGAAACGAAGCAAATCTGCCGCCGTTTAAAACGTGCCAGCTTTTATGTGACTTATGTAGGTATGCTGCCACAAAAATTTTCCTCTCAATACAGCCATGACTTATACTCGTAAATAGTAAGAACTGTCACACCAAAAGCCTGAAGCACTAGAAGGCTGAGCCGAGAAAGTGAATTGTCTATCCAGTTTCCCTGCCCCGTTTGGAACGGACGCACACGGTGCTGCTACGGAAGCCCCCCAGCCCGGCTGTCATCTTGGACAGTCGGCAGGCGTCGTGAGTCACGTTATCAATAAAACGTGACCCAACGAGGGGGGTCGGGCCGGCGCTGTCAAACTTTGGCTTCCCGCCGACCGATGCGACCCGTCAGTGAGCCCAATTCAGCGAGCTGGAGGCCCCAGGAGCCGGCGATAAGCCACCCTGCTGTTTAGAATTCTCGCCGCTGAGAGGAATGGTGCGCTTCCTCGAACAACGGCACATGTGTTTACAGCGGCGCAGGTCAGCCAGAACGCGGCATCGCTCCGCTCGGCTGCTGTTTCATGTAAGCGAAACCGTGCAAAGATTGGCAGATAGCGTGCGACTCGTGCGTTTAAACGGTGAACGTTGCTAAATGGGTCGAAACTCAAACGACGTGGAAGGGCGGTTGCTTTACGCCTAATTTATCATTTGATAATTCATGCCTAATGCATAGCTTTACATTTTTGTCACCATAACGCTTCTCAATAATCATAGTACGGTTCGTAGACTCTACATACATAGGCATGCATGTGCGTGAACGTGATAACGTATGTGTGATAGCTTTGATGTGCATATGCAGAAAGCAATAACGAAACAATTACGCTTCCCATGAATACTGAATAGCGTTATTTTATATGAATATGAATGTGAACAGTTTATTATGAATAGCGTTATTTTTCTCTCACAGCGTTTTGGAGCTTAACTCTTAGATGCTGTCGAAATCGAACTGTCAGTTGTTAAAGCCGAATTTAAACAACAGTTAATAAATCATTAGAATTTCAATTGACCGATTGTGATCCGTATACCAAGCGTACTGCGTACCGGTGCATGTAATCTTCTCTTCTATGCCCGTCTTTCTATGACGGGATACCCAGACCCCGCCGTGTGACGCCCTCCCCCCTATCTGCCCGTTCCAGCTGCTGGCCGGCCAGCGCCACCCGCGGCTGCAGGGCCCGGTGCTGGTGATGCAAGAGCTGGACATGGCGCGTCTGTCACAGCTGCTGAGGCCCGCCTCCAGCGTCACCGTGCGCGTCAGCCGGCAGCGGGCAGACGCCGAGCCGGCGGCCGCCGCGCCCGCCTTCACCTACTTCGACATCGCGCTGTTCGTCGTGTTCTTCCTGCTCATTTGCCTGCTGAGTGGCGTGGTGCTCTACAAGATACGGAATCGGCGGCACAGGGTGGGTGAGCTGAGCTGCCTTTTGTGGGTCTGTTTGTGGAAGAGGGCTCTTTTCCCCATGGGGCGTCAAGTTTATGATGTTATGTAGGCTGTTTGTTACACAATTAATAGTTCTAGGAGGTGACGGGTCATTGTGAGGGTATGTGGTTTTATCATCGTTTTTTTTTTTTTAGAAGAGTGTTTGAACGACTTCAAATGTCCCCAGAAGTGGAAGGTTATTAATGCTTAGGGTTGAATAATTTAGTTATTAATGATAAATGCTCTATTTCGTGCCAAAAGGTGTGTTTCGATTCCACTTAATATTTTGACGATACAAATGGGACGCGATTTGCCACGCCGAACGATCTTCGGCCAATTTTCTTCCAATTATCTAACATCTGAACATAAAACCTGTTTTAACAATGCATATAATAGGCGTTAATGGATGACGGCACAGCGTGCTGTTTAAACTTTAACAATCCCTCGGTCAAAGTGTCGACGGTACCTAAAATATGGGCTCATAATGGGCTCACTTCAGATTGGTTCGCAGGAGAGAAACTTTTCATACTTTATAGCCCTTTATCGCCGTAAAAAGCGAAAGGTTTCATCAAACCTGTGGATGGGAAAATTTATGTTGTTGATTGTAGACTAATAAAAGCCCATGCTATTCTACTGCCATTCTATAGCACGCAACATCGTATTGTTTGGAGGCTGAGCTCGATTTATGATTCCCTTTTATTGTTCCGCTCAATGCAGTCATGGTTTCATATTTCGCTCAAATAAATCTGCAACAATGTTCGTATCAATCGGTGCGATTTCTCTGTTTCTGGTTGCACTCACTGGGCGGAAGGGGAAACAGGGAAACCGATATGGTCCTGATGGTCCTGAACGGATGACTGAAGGCAAACCGAAGCTCAAAAACGTTCATCCGTCAATCCATTTTATCACAACGAACACGTTTCGAGTCTATAGCATAATCACATATGTTTTTTAAGATGTTTTCCAACAAACATCAGGCATAAGTTATCACTTCAATGTACCATGACCTGACCTCGAACAGCCGTGTGACCTATGTGACCCGGCCACCACTGACCCATTATACCTCCTGTGCCGGCAGGACCCGGTTCAGAGCAGCTGTGTGACCATCACTGACCCATGTCTCCCCTGCCGTCAGGACCCGGTCCAAAGCAGCTGTGTGACCACCACTGACCCATGTGCCGCCCCTGCCGGCAGGACCCGGTCCAAAGCAGCTGTGTGACCACCACTGACCCATGCCGCCCCTGCCGGCAGGACCCGGCGCTGCGACTGGCTAAGTCGGTGCTGCACCACATCCCGACGCGCCGGTTCGCCGGCGGTGTCGGGGGCGGCACCCCGCGGCCCGGTCGGCCCCGCTGTCTCTCAGCCCACTCTCCCGAGCCGCCGGCCGGTCACAAACCGCGCCTGGAGGAGCCCGAGGGCTGCACCATCTGCCTGGACGAGTACCGACCCGGGCAGGAGCTGCGGGTGCTGCCCTGTCGACATGAGTTCCACCGGGGCTGCGTGGACCCGTGGCTCATCAGCCGGCGCACCTGTCCGCTCTGCACGTATAACATTGTCGGTACGTCGGCCGCCGTCGGACGTCGGACGCCGTCACTGTCGGCATCGACTCTGGGTGGCCGGGATGTGTTTGTACACCTTGGACGGGCGCCCCGCGCTGGCAGACACGCCGCGACGCCTGCCTGCGTGTATGCCGCGTGGGGGGGGGGGGGGGGCGTCACTGTAAACTGCCAGCCTGTGCGTGTAACATTGGCAGGTGGCACCTATACACATGCGCCCGTCATTGATCCTAGCGCAGAGCATGATAAACTGGGGCAGAGCCGTCCGATGAGGCTGGCGTTTTTGGATCGGTGCACAGCATGTGCTCGTGGTTTAACTGATGGATCATGTGTGAGCCAAAGCAAACATGTAGCTATAGCTAGCTTAGCCTCGCAGGAGCTTCACCTCAATGAACCGCTTGAACGTTACCAGGTATCTGTTACCGGTATTCGCTGCAGCCGTGCCAGGACAGGTGGCATGTGTCAGTGTCAGACGGCGGCCTGTGGTGTTGTTTCAGATCGGTGTCGGGCGTCGGACCTGTGCCCGCCGCCCGCCGCCGAGCAGCCGGCCGTCCGCAGCTCGTCAGCGCCGCCGCCGCGGCCGCCGGCGCCTCCCAGCATGTACCGTGCGCCCCCGGTCACCTGCCGGCCCACCGAGGTCACGACGAGCCGCGGCGTGCCGCAGTACCACGCCCTGTACCGGGACCAGTGTCTGCCGGGCGCCGCCGGCGGCCTCATCAGCGTGCCGGCGTCCCCGGCACTGCGCGGCCGGCCCTACAGCATGTACGAGCCGGCCGTCAGTCGGCCGACGCCCACCTACCTGACGCCGAGCGGCTGCCTGGACCGGCGGCCGCTCTCCTACCACCCCGAGGCCGTCAGTCCGTACCGCACAGCCGGCCGGTCCCTCTCCTACGAGCCGAGCGGTCCGCCGCCGCCGGCGCCGCCCGGTGGACCGCACCGCCAGCCGGCCTATGTGATCGTCCGTACCGTGTACCCCGAGTACGGCGACTCGGGACGGCTCGAGACGTGCACCGTGATCCCCTGCCGACGGCCGGCGCCCGCCGGAGCCGACGGCCGGCCCTTCTCCGGGCTGCCGATGCGCCGCTCGGTGGCCGGGCTGCCCGAGCGGCGCTCGTTCTGCGACCCCGATCAGCACGCACTGGTGGCTGCCGCCGCCGACCGGCGCTCCTACGCGGGCCCCGATCAGCGGCTGGCGCCGCAGGGCGCCGACCAGCACCCCTACAGGTCGACAGCGCAGCGGCGCTCCTTCACCGCAGCCGAGGTGAGTGGTTCAAATCCCACCGGAGGCGAGTCCAGTTTCCGCGCGCCAGTGGGAGCGCGACGAACCTCTTCGACGAGAGGTCAGGAAGCCACGTGCCGCCTGGAGGTGGTTTTAACTGGGGCGGCCCCTGGGGCTTCAGCTCGTCCGCCGGTCCCCCGAACCTGCTCATATATAATGCAGTGAGCCGACGGAGTTGAGGAGACCGTCAAACGTCCGCAGGCAAATACATCACTCTCTCCCACGTGAGTCCCTCAGTCCTTTACCGCCCACCGGATGCTAAAAATAAGATGAAAGCTTGTTTAAAAGTAAATAAAACGGCATCCAAAAATGTGCCGGCGATAACCATGGGCGACTGGCCTGCACCGCAGTCTTTATCAAACATCCGTGCAAGAACCATCTTTCTCACGATTTCTATGCCCGTTCCACCGGCCTATGTCAGCCTATGACCTATACGCGACCTGACCACTTTCTCAACGGTTCCTCAAAACGGAAGTTACATAGTTTCTGACCGCACCCGTCACGTGACCACTCCGGGGCGGGCGGCCGGTCCGTGACGTCCTGCCGCACTGGCTCCTTGTTCCCGTGGTCATGGTCACGTGGTCGGTGCGACTGGCGGTCGATGGTGGACTTTGGCCCGGTGGTCGTACGGGCAGGGTGTGAAACGGACTGGACGGGGCGCTGCGAGGGGCCCTCCGTGTGAGATATCCCGTCCTGTAGCGAAGTTTTTGCAGCTCAATGTCTACCCGGATAACATAGAAATGTGTGGATATGTGTGGAAGGTGGGAGTGGAAGTCGTACCAAAATTACTGTCACCTGTTACGTCGAAATTCGTTTATGCAACCTTTATAACGTTTAGGCACTCTGGTGTGCAGCTATCAACAGCGAACGACGGAAAAGTTCAGAGTTCTACCGTGCAGCGCCGTGCGTAGATTGGATGGAATTACACCACGTCGATCTCATCGATCGCCGAACTTGAACTGGAACAGGAATCAGGCCATGGTGCGGTCGACTGGATAAAAGTAGCAAGGGTTTGGTATAGGAAACAACGTAATAATGCGTAATAATAATAATAATAATGCGTAATAATGCGAGTGGTCGCAAAATGACCACCGCAATCGACGCGCCCGTAAACCCTAATGAACGAACGAACGTAATAATGCGAGCATGCACCTTTTCAAACATGAGAAGCTGGTCCTAATAAGCCCCAATACTGTGTCAAAGTTCCCCCATCTGTCCAGTCCTTCCATCTCTACAGTACCGCGTGCTGTGTTCTGACTACTGACCCTCTCTTTCTCTTCTCCCACAGACGGTGTGGCCGCCTCGGCCGCCCTCGTGGGCCGCCTCAGACACGGACTCCGATGACCTGGAGGTACGCTCCATCACCGGGTCACGGGACAGATACGACGGAGGCGGCTACAGCACCGCCAGCGACGGGGAAGAGCACGCCGAAACGTGGACGGTCGTCTGAGAGTGACGAGAGAGGAGGGCAGGGAGTGGGGAGAGCGAGGGAGAGAACGCCCAGAGAGGTGGACGGTCGTCTGAGAGCAAGGACAGAGGGAGGGCAGGGAGTGGGCAGAGTGAGGGAGGACATGCCGAAATGTGGATGGTCGTCTGAGACCGACGGAGAGCGAGGAGGAGAGGAGTAATGCAGAGAGTGGAGAGAGTGAGGGAGAACATACTAACGTGTGGACGGTCGTCTGAGCGCGACATAGAGCGAGGAGAGGGAGTACCGTGAGTGAGGGGAGAGTGCAGAAAAAGGAGAGAGTGAGGGGGAGTGACGGACTTAACTCGTCTACTAGGAACAGTGGAATAAGGACGGAGCCAAGATTCGGATTCGTGGAAGTGAAAATAAGACGATTGCCGCGAGTGTAGCTACGGTGAAGGGCAGTGACGTAGGTGGACTGGAAATGCCGCGATAAGAGGCCGAGAGCGAACATTTCATCAAGCCAAGCCCACCGCCAGTCAATGTGCGTAGTCTGTAGCGGATGATTACTGAAACCGACCAGGGTCTGTCAGTCTAGTCGCAGCTGCCGCAGCTGTTAGACTAGGAAGCCATATCAAACGCCGGGCGTCCTATTTACAACGGAGCCCAATATCTTTCAATATCGGGAACTGGGAAGCTTCAAAGTTCACATATCCCGTCATTTTGCATAGCAGCCAGGCACGGAGAACTCCGTGAACTCAGCAGACTCAGTGAGTGTTCTGAGGTCGGTCGCCGCTGTGACCCGGCCGATCACGGGGCCAGCTCGTGTCGGCGTGCTGTGTCGACGGGCACAGCTACCGTGAGCTTTCTGCGGCCGCCCGCGCCCAGACGACGCGCTGTGATATAGGGAGGGATGGATGGAAGATCCGGGTACCGGACCTGATGAGCGACTGTTCGGAGTCGGGACGGGTCTCGGCCGATGCCGGTCACTCCGCGGAGTGAGAGATGTGACGCGTTCGTCGTCCTGCGGCGAGTGCTTGTGGACCGTGTCGGTCTCCGGGAGCGCCGTACGTTAGCCACTAGTCCGGCTCGATTGAGCGAGCCTCGCGACCGGTCCACGGTCGGGTGAGAGCGCACACTCAGCGGGTGCCGGCCGCTGCACCAGTCTTTCAGTGGTGTGCCTGCCCAGAGCGCAGCCGCCGCCCTGCCCTGTCCTGTCCGCCGCTGCCCGCTCTGTTCGCCCCATCGATCGACGGACCGTGAATCACATCCGGAGGACGGCCCGGCCGACTGTCAGCCGACGGCGGCGTCACGTGCCTTGGTGCTGCCGCCGCCGCCGCTCCGCCCCTCCTCCGTCTGACCCGCGCCACTAACAGTATTTTTCTAGCCGGGCGTCGGCGGCCGAGTACCGTCTGACGGTTCCGGCCGCCGCGCCCCTGTCCCGTGAGCTCCGGCTCCGCGCCGGTCACACAGCCAGCTAGTCCGTCGGTCAGTCGGACGGACGGGAAATTCGGTGAGAGCTTGTGAAGCCATTTGATTACATTGACTAGGGATCCGCTGTGTCTGTGAATGGGTGGTCCGGATGGGCAGGTGCCGAGGAGCAGTGGAGATGAGATGACGCAACACAAAGACAAACAAATCGGATGAACATGAAGCAAGGCAGCCAGCTTCAAACAACATGCAATCCCCTTAGAACTCAGCACTGGGCTCGGGAATGTATAAATCTACACCTTAGGATCAGGCATGTCAATGCTTTTTACTTTAATACTGTAATTACACTGTTCCACATTGTAGTATGCGCCAGATTGACACGATTTGAAGTAGCCTTCTGGTTTCCGAGTGCAAAATTTGCCTGTCGGCTGTCCATTATACGTTCGACGTTGACGTGAGAATAAGACCTCCGACTAAACGAGAAAAAGTCACGAATATTCGTCCTCGAACTACGAGCCTCTGTGTCCAGCGGCGAGCGCTAAGTTTGCCGAGACAAAGCGGGTGTGCAAGCAACAAATTGGTTTGCCAAATAGTACCTGAATACGTTCGACCAAGCGACGGGCCGATTGCACATCACATTTAAATGCACTAAATGAAACATCTCGCTACGTTCCACATTATATTGCAGACCATAAAAATCCCTAAAAAATAACAACTCGTCGAGTCCCTTTTCGCACTGGTCACAATTCACCTATTTCACAGTAACAGTAACCGTCTGTCAGCTCAGGGCCGACCTGCCCGGGGTGTGGGGATCGGTGGCAGTGTATTGTTGACCTCAAGCGGGAGGCGGCGTTTACCGAGCGGTGGTGGTGCCGGCCGGCCGGGTCGGGTCGCCGCGCCCCGCCAGCACACCTGACGACTAAGGGTCAACTCAGTCGCTGGGCTAGGCTAGTCGTACTGTCTCAGCCGCCGGCTGGATGTACCGTCCCAGCCGCCGGGCTGGCCGGCTGCCACCGAGCCGCCGTCACGGGCCAGGGACGGGCCGCTGGCCAGCGCCCCGCCACCACCGGCGCCGCTCCTGGCCCCCGGTCGGCCCTCTCTCGCCGTCTGTCAGTGGCGGTGGTGGGGCGAAAATAGCCCCGCCGCCGCCGCCGCCGCTGTCCGTTTGGCTACCGGCGCCATCTGAAAGCGGCCCGGTCGGTGGGGTCAGAGCAGCGCGCGCGGGTCGGTCACTGGCCGCGCGCCAGGGCCCAGTAACAAAGGTCACCGTCGGCCAGCGAAAATCAATCGTGTCGCCGGCCGGCCGCGTCCTTGCTGTCGAGGCGCCGACTCATTACAGGGGCGGCGAGGCGTCTGTCGAGTCGACAGTCCTTGTCTCTGTTCGGGTCTTGTCCTGACCTCTTACCCATACTCCGTCACACACAACAGCTATCGACCCACCGTGCCCGTCCTCCACCCCCCTCTCCCCACTAGTCACACACAAAGAAACAACCTCACCCGGTACCCCACATGCCCTCCCCACCAAACTTACATCCTGAGCAGCTTGTCCTTTCCTCCGCTGACCACCCGTTCGCCATCTGGTGACCAGTCTACAGCAAACACTTCGTCCGCGTGGCCGGGCAGATCCAGCTGGAGCTTACGAGTCTTCATCGACCACACTGTGGACGGGGCGGGCGGGCGGGCGGGGGTCAGCGTGACGAGCGGCGTTAGTCATCGCCGCCTACCAGCGGACTGAGGGCAGGGAGGGAGAGCGTCATCATGAGTCACTACGTCAGCCCAGACGCAGTCGCCGAGCGGGGTTCGAGCCGGCCAGAACAGACGAGGTAGTCAGGTGAGTCACGCTCCCGCCCCCTCTCCCCGCTACCTACCCCGTCCACACGGTTCGTCGGAAGGTCATCTCAGGCTCAAAAGAAACGATATATACCATTCGAAAGCTGACGGTGAGCTGAATCCAAAAATGTAATTTTTATCAAAATCGATCGATGGCCTTTTTTGAAAATTGCGTTTTTGTAAAAACTTAATAATCTTTTATTCAACGGGCTGTCCTGGACATTCTTGAAAACATAAACATGTATTTTTGAGTTCCAGTGAAAGCTGAATGCCAAAAGAACAATATTTAGCGAAGCAACATTTCCAAACATTAATATGCGTCTCCCACAGCCGAAAATAAGGCGCAATCACACAGCTCAGTGTCACGATGGAGCAAAGTCAGCCACACAGAAGCGTGAAATGACCCTTATCGACTCGCAGACCCGGCGCTCTAGGCCCGCCTGACCGGCCACGGAAAGAACGTTCGGCTCTCGTTCTACTAAACAAACGTCATATTTGTCAGTTTAACTGTCCACATCGCTATTAAAGTTATTCAGGATATCTGTGAAGAAAATTCATTGTTCTGTCATCCTCACATCATGCATTAATTTGCATTTGTTCATGTCTACTTTGCTCAATTGAGCTTGGTATCATGCCCATATAAGGAAAATTGGCCGCGCTGAAATGTCAGAGGCTGCACCGGCCTCAGCTCGGGTGGAGTGGGGGTAGCGCCCGGCGGGGCAGGGTAATCTTTGACCGGTCGCACGGCCGAGCAGCTGTCACCAGTACAGCCTCTGACAGTGAAACCCCGCTCACTTCCCCTGCGCGGGCACTGATCGCAGCTGGATGGAACAAAACATGCATAAGAAAAATGTAAATTAAAGCATGTTGTAAATCGAGCAGAACAATGAATTTTCTTCACATGTATCCTGAATAAATTTAATAGCGATGTGGACAGTTAAACTGACAAATATGACATTTGTTTAGTAGAACGAGAGCCGAACGTTCTTTCCGTGACCGGTCAGGCAGGCCGAGAGCGCCGGGTCTGCGAGTCGATAAGGGTCATTTCACGCTTCTGTGTGGCTGACTTTGGTCCATCGTGACACTGAGCTGTGTAATTGCGCCTTATTTTCGGCTGTGGGAGACGCATATTAATGTTTGGAAATATTGCTTCGCTAAATATTGTTCTTTTGGCGTTCAGCTTTCACTGGAACTCAAAAATACATGTTTATGTTTTCAAGAATGTCCGGGACAGCCCGTTGAATAAAAGATTATTAAGTTTTTACAAAAACGCAATTTTCAAAAAAGGCCATCGATCGATTTTTATAAAAAATACATTTTTGAATTCAGCTCACCGTCAGCTTTCGAATGGTATATACCGTTTCTTTTGAGCCTGAGATGACCTTCCGACGAACCGTGTCCAGAGCCGACTGCCGACCGGAGTGTTCGGGTCAGACCGACAGACAGTGGCTGATCTTCCCCGGGGAATGCTCAGACAGAGACAGAGGCACGTGGTATTGGTACCGACGTCGATACGGGGTTACGTATGTACCACTGACAGTAACTCGCAGTACGTTGGCAGTACGATAAATCGTCAGATAACTCATCCCTATCGATGGGGTATCGGAGAAGCGGTGTGGCACGGCATTACACGAGGAAATGTGCGTATGAAACATACGATGTAGCGGCCGGAATGAAAACACGGCCGAAGGGTCAGTGATGCAAAAAAAAAAAAAAAACACGACGCCGCAAAGCTTGACCGAGCATTACATGGCTGGCTTGTAAGGTATGACTAGTCGCCATCCGCTCCACTAAAACATTGACCGGACAATGCAAAGGAATTGAAATATCAAAATCTTCACACCTAGCCAGCAATGAAATAATGATAGTCTAACTGGCAACAAAATATCTTCAACTAGACCCCAAAGCAACAGATTGACATCCCTTCTTTCTTCCAAGGTTGTACAGAATATATGGTGCGCCACGTCCTCAGCAAGACTGAAACAGTATAACGGCGTGTACTACCGCTATCGCCGGCATAATCACAGTTGAAACATTACGTTTTCTATTTATTCAGTTCCTAGGAGTGACTTTGGCAATTGAAACAGCTGCAATGAAAACATTGCTGCGAACACCGACCTTTTAGTCCCTGGATGACAAATCAATATCACTTGGAAAAAGCCGACACAATTTTTCTTCAGTACAAAATCGTTACAAGAGCGCCAAATCGAGCAGACAGAGGATGCACCCGATCCCGTACCTTTGAGCGTAGAGTCGGCGCTTCCGCTGACCAATAGTCGTGAGTCGGCCGACCAGGCGGTCATGTAGACGGCCTGCACGTGGCCTCGGAGAGCTGCTACGAACCTGTCCAACACGGGCAGAGGGGTGTGGTGAGCGGGAAATAAGAAGGGCGGGGTGGGGCAGAGAGTGGTGGGTATGGAGAGGGGGAGGGGTGAACACGGGGAAAGTAAACACAGGGGGAGTGGGTGCGCAAGCAGGAGAGTTGGTACCAATGGGAGAGGGTTGCACAATGCACATGAGAGATGGTGCACAAGCCGGGAGAGGGACTGGACACAGGAGAGAACGTTACATATGATGAGAGGGCGAAGAACACAGGGGAGGTTGCGGTTAACCAAGAAGAGTTACAGTACATGGAAGCCGGAAAAGCACAAACTATGAAGCACGCTACATACACGCTCTGCTATGGTCACGAGCACCGCAACCAGTTCCGCAATAACCGGCACCGTAACCAATTCCGCGAAACGTTCATGATGACGGCTTTCAACCAACTCACTACCCAACCAATATGAACTTAGCCCAGCTTGCATTTGATGCGATCCCATCCAACTCTCCACCTATTTCGCAGAACAGCTTTACCGAACACGTTACATAGCATTCCCTGAGTTCACTTCGAATTCAACTACCAACCAACCATGCCTCCGTAGACTCGAGCATCATCCAATTCCACTAATGCCTGCGACAGGTCCCTGAACGACACCCCCGCACCCGTGTGCGTGCCCGGCGCGCGCTGCGTGGCTTACTTTCCGGTCCTGCCGTCCCAGATGCGAATAGACTTGTCGAACGAGGCGGAGGCAATCAGTCGCGAGTCCGGTGAGAAGCGCACGTCGTTGATCAGCGCCTGGTGGCCGGTCATCCGCGCTGCAAGGGGAGGGGAGGGGTTATGATACGGTATCATTGGATTGATGCCATGAGTCGGTGCTAGAGAAAGTGGATTGGAAACGATATACAGCGACTGGCATAGCATTTATATCAACTGGGAAACTTCCCTGGAAATTAACACTATCGCGAGAGACAGTTGCATAAAATACACAGAAAGAGAGCACACAACACACAAAGAAGAAGAACAGCAACAAAGAGAACAGAACTTTCATCAAATAGTAAAAATATATGTATTGCATTGTCAACGATGCAAAGATCGTTTTCTTAAATAGAAAACCTTCAATCTGCCTTCTTCGTAACGCAGCATTAACAAACAGCTGTCTGCCGTCCGCTGAGCTAGTTGAACACCACCCGACCCCTACCCCCGACCCCACTGGGTCTGTAAATCAGTGACCGGTCGCCACCACCTACCGAGCGGCTTGTTGCTCTTGGCCGGGCTCCAGAGGAACATGGTGAAGTCGTCACTGCCCGACACGAGCCGCTCCTCTCCTCCGCCTGACTCCAGTACGGTAGAGTACCGGGTGCGAGCGGCCGTCAGCTTCTGCTCGTCTGTCGGGGGTGGAGTGGACTGGTTAGCGGTGGTAGACGGAGGGAAAATAGTGCGATGAGTGTAGTTGATACTGAAACTGCATGAAAAACCATCATCGCCGTCATGAAGTGACGAGCGGCGTTAGGATTGTGTATACGAGAGCTGACGTTCAAATGGGACGAGGCAGGTGAATGCACAGACAGCCTGGTCGAATGTCACCCTCGCATTGTTAGGATAGCTGCACCACACATCACTTGCGCCGAGTCAGGCCAAATATCATGCAGTTTAGTTCGAGAAATTTAAGGCTATGATTCGGTTAGCCGTTGAGTAAGACGCGGACAGCGCCCCCAGGCCCCAGCGGCAAAAGTTTTACCTGATACGTCGTCCGCCAGATGTCCGACGTCGCCACGCGCCGGGTCGTAGGCGCCCACTCGCATCACATAGTCTGTACTGAGGGCTAACGTGTTCACCCAGTGACCGTGACCCTGGAGCGCCCGCACCATCACACCCTGGAGCACGGGGGCACGACGGTTAAACACTGTATGACACCCACGCTATCGCACTTTGGAGCCAGCTAGAAAGGCCATTGAAAGAACACGCATACGTACCACGAGGTCCCCGGTAACCTACGAACACACCGCGCCTTACACATGTCGAAATATTGCATCATGGGTCATTTAGCACCCCAGGTTAGCCATTCCTAGCGCAATAAAACTCCCCTGCCTTGACATGCCCCCTTTCAACGGTTGGACACTTTTCCGCCGTTTTCTCTCGTCCACTCACGTCCTCTGCGCGCCACACTTTGACGGAGCGGTCCTGCGAGCCGCTGAAGAGTAGTCCGCCGCCGCCCCAGCGCAGCGCGGTCACCGACTGTGTGTGACTGGTGAGCACGCGCAGACAGCTGTGCAGGCGGGCGTCCCAAACCCGCACGTCGCCGTCCTTTGAGCTCGAGGCCAGCAGCCGACACTGCCCCGACTCCGTGCTGGGGTGGAAGAGCGGGGCATAAGTGAGTGCAAAAGATGGATCACAACGCCGGTAAGCTTTTAAGAGAAAGACATAAAGTCGTTTCGCTATGGATAGAGATTCAAGATTGTAGGCATTCGTATTTGCCTCATCGTTAGTCAGCGAAAGTAGTTATTATCTTTTCCAATAACTACTAGCTTCTTACGCAAAACGTCTACTGTTCCTGACTGCGGCAATCCAAAACCCATTGTCGAAATCATATTGCTTATATGACAATCCGCACTTAACGTTACCCCTGTCTGCCCACGCCGCGAGCCCTTCACCTTTGGGCTGTGACCTCTGCCTACCTATGCCGCGAGACCCCACCTTTGGACTATGACAGCTGTCCAGTGTCCACCCCCGCCGCCGCTGCCGTCCTCACCTGTGGAGCGGCTGCCAGCAGACGGCCGTGATCCACTGTTTGTGTCCACCCCCCGCCGCCGCGACTGCCCTCATCTGTGGAGCGGCTGCCAGCAGACGGCCGTGATCCACTGTTTGTGTCCACCCCCCGCCGCTGCCGTCCTCACCTGTGTAGCGGCTGCCAGCAGACGGCCGTGATCCACTGCTTGTGTCCGGTGAGAGGCTTCCCCTGCTGCTGCCCGCTGACGGGATCCCACAGGCGCACCTCGCCAATCTTACAGCCGGAGGCCAGCAGCCGGCCGTCGGGCGACCAGGCGATACACAGCACCCAGTGCCGGTGACCTGCGGGCGGGTAACGGTGAACGATCGAGTTCATAAAGAAACCAGAGAACGACGAATTCGACATGAGAGTCAGCAGAGTGACATACTTGTTTGCATAAAAGGGATTAATAATAGGATACCCTATCTTTGAAAATGACTAGACAATGAAGCAAAAGTAAAAAAAAAAAAAAACGAAAAGCTTGACACTGAGTGCGCACGCTATTTCGTAGCGTTACGCCCGTCTAAAGATAAAAAACACAGATCGTGAAGTTTGTGAGAGCGGTTATTGTCGACCCGCAAACATTTATCCATATCAACGACTAAGAGTGTCTACAGTCACGAGGCAGCCCCTCCACACATACCACGTCCACCTCACCTGCACAGGTGTGCTGGGGCGTCTCTGTGGAGACGTCCCAGAACCGAACCGTCTTGTCTCCGGAGCCACTGGCCAGCTGCCGTCCGTCCGGCGAGAACCGCGCCGCAATCACCGCCTCGGCGTGGCCCGGAATCGAGCTGTGGTGGGGCGCGCGCAGAGTAGGTCAGATGGGACCACAACTAGCCTGTCTCTGCAGGTCAGGGGTGATCTCAACAGTCATGAGTATCTGCTTAGTTATTCATCTTGAATGTGACATGCCCCGAACTCCTTTAGCTCAGTCTGCATCACAAATTTTCTGCAAACACATGAAAAAGTGACTATTTTACCACCCTTTAGAAACTAAGATACTGGAACAGATGAATAGCAGAAGCACTAACCTTGTGCAGCGTGTGACTGCCTTTACTCTGAAGACTGCCTGTGGCTGGTACACGATGTTGAGCACCTTCTCTGAGTCAACTGTCAGTCGCTCTAGTGTCTCCTGTAGACTGGAGGTTACTTCAATGTCGCCAACAAAGAACGAGTAGGGCACCGGCTCCTCCTCCTGGCCAAACACACAAATCAAAAGTCATCTCATAGCCACATTTGGATCACGTCGTGGCTGTTATCAAGTACTGCATGCATTGCAACTGCCCCTCCCTCAAATATATTCAGGAAATGTTATAAAAAGGTTATTAAGAAATTGAAGCTTATGAGAAAAAAGCATCAAGTAAAACTAAATGGAATACTTTTTTGACAAACCTTTTCCAGGAGAGCGTTGCAGACCAGTTGCAGTTTGTCCTTGGTGATTGTGGCTGGTAGGTTAAATGGAGCCCCTGCCACCTCGCCGGTTTCAGAGCAGAACTGGGCCAAAATCTGCCTGCTCTCATCCACTTCCATTGATCCCTCCATGGCAGCAACAAACTGGGACAATACCTATCACCTGCAAAGGAAAGACGAGATTGTTTCCAGCAGGGCTGCGGAGTCGGAGTCGGAGTCGGTCGGAGTCGACAGTTGTGACCGGAGTCGGAGTCGGAGTCGGAGTCGATTTTAGAAACCCGAGCCGGAGTCGGAGTCGGAGTCACCGAAAATCTGTCGACTCCGCAGCCCTGCTAGGTCTGCGGAGTCGGAGTCGGGAGTTGGAGTCGGTCGGAGTCGACAATTCTGCCCGGAGTCGGAGTCGGAGCTGGTTTTTGAAAGCCGGAGTCGGAATCGGAGTCGCCGAAAATTCATCGACTCCGCAGCCCTGGTTTCCAGTATAGATACAGATCTGAATACAATGTTAACAAGTGCATACTGTATATTATAATATATATAATCCATTTGTATCAATGTGTTAACAAATAACAAGGAGACTGGATAAAACAAGTTGAACAAAAAATTTCTTTCTGTCAGAGGAGAAGATCCAATCCAATCTCCTTTCTTTCTGTAAGGAGATTGGATAAAAGCAAGTTGAACAAAAATATTTTCTTTCTGTCACGAGCACGGAGGTTTTCCAAATTGAAATGGGAAAGACCACAAGTCTGGTATCACAAATGAATAAAAATATGATAAAAATATGATTTAGATATGATACAGGCCTAGAACGTCGGAACTCGGAACTACATAAGGTGCAGACTTGGCCGGTTGATCTTTGGGCTCCTAACCGCTGAAGTTGTGTCTGGAGTGGACCATACCTAAGTGAGGTGACTGACATAATTGTACAGTTTACACACGCGGGGCTCGAGAAGACTGATCGGATCACTAGGCCTGAGGGTCCTGTCCATGCCCTGTAAGATAGAGTGCGTTTGAAGCAGGGGCGCGGGAACTACTTTCAGACTGGGGGGGGGGGGGGGGGGGGCACGCCATAATAGAGATCAACCTGGGTACCCCCAAATCTAGTTTCCTCACCGGTTTTAGGCCACTCATTTTTCATCCCTTGGCTTTTTCAACAAAAAAAGAAAACATTTGCAAAAAAGTGTGATTTTCCGTCTCAAAGTTGTGGGGGCACCGCCACCACGGCCCCAGAGTTGGGGGGGGGGGGCAAGGCAAGCTGCCCCCCCCACCACCCCACCCCGGTTCCCGCGCCTATGGTTTGAAGGTAGTTTGTTCGCTGAGTTGTCTGAAAAGAAACACCCAAACTTTGCACACAGCTCAGTATGATGATCGAAGTTCAGTGTCCGGATGATTGTCTTAATCAGTGCTGGTGTTATGTTGAGCAACATTCCCGATACTTATATGTTTCGGAATTAAATGACCTTCAATTTGATCATTAAAAACACAGTGATCCTTAAAAAAAGACGTGGAAATTCCAGACGGCTCGTGCTCCGGAGAAAAAAATCGGCTCCGATTCCGGGTGAAATGTCATGGCGGCTCCGGCTCCGACCAACTCCGGCTCCGAGTAAAATGGTCCGGCTCCCGCGGCTCCGGCTCCGGCTCCGACTCAGTACATCCCCAATGCGACCAATTAAATACGGGTGGAAGAAAAAAGGCTATGAGATTGGCACAAGTTACTTCTGTATTTGCGTAAATGTTTCACTGCCTTGTTCTGTCAAACCGAACAAGGTCAATTATCATTTTTTTCTTAAAAAAATAAGAAGAGCCGGAGTCGCCCCCTGTTTTGATGGCTCCGGCTCGGGGCTATATTGTTTCACCGCTCCGGCTCCAGCTCCTGCTCCACACCCCTGAAAAAGACTGCTGCAGAAGGTCACAATGAAGGGGCTTGGGCTGACCCGGGCCCAGGAGATATGCCCAGCGTCACGTACGAGCACGTCAAGGAGGCCGGGCAGCTGTCAGGACAGCTGGCCGGCTGTGCCACGGGCCCCGCAGCTAGTTATAGTGGCGAACGGGAAGAGGATACGCAAAACAAGTAATACCTGGTGCACCAAATCAGTAGGCGGAACTATGGTCAAGCGTACCCATTTTCGGGAACGCATTATCGTTCCCATGTTTGGGAACGATAAACCCAAATATGGGAACGCCATGTAGGCATTATTTAAAACAAGAAAAAGAACCGTTAAATGACGTCTAAAAAATATAAAACGATCGTGAACCGCCTGATATTTGTCTCAATATTGTTGAGAAAGAGTTTGATATTGTAAGGCCCATCGTAGTTTCAAATCGTTCCCCTATTTCTAAAGCAGTCCATCATCCAGGCCGCGAGTCCAAATTTGGGAACGCTCTCGTACACTGGCGCTGCAAGCGTTCCTTATTATGGGAACGGCGTACCCAAAATTGGGAACGATTTCACCGACGCCTTTCAGGGGCTCTTTTCATTAACAAGCATCACGTCCAACGCCGCAAATTATTGTTAACGCAACAATCATCAGATGACCTTTCCGGCAAGACCGTCGCATGTTTCGCCCGGTCTTCTGCGCTTTTATTCCCGTCGATCTCGCAGCGGGCACGCCCCCCTCTGCAGGATTACGTAATTCACAACGCTCAGCGATGTTCAACAAGGTCTTCCATACCTATATCCACCGTCCGCGCCGAGGGTGGAGACATGTCAAGCACCTGTCTGTTTATCACCGATAGTTGACGAGCACAAGGAAGTATCCAAAAATGGGAACGCTGAATATGTTACACCCTCAAAACACCTAGTCCCAATGAAAATCTAGTTTTTTCCTTTCTTGATGAGTGTAAGTGGCAAAAGGCCTGGTAGGATGGGCACGAGGAATGATCGAAATCAGCATAAAAATTATAAATTAGCCACACAGAGCGACCTATACCTATAAGAGAAATTCCCCCAAAACGATCGTGCTTAGAAACACGGAAGACAAAAACCACGCTCATGACGCTCCTTATAAACAACTCTAAACAGCTAGCATCCAAATAAAATATGTCTTTCTGGGATGATAAAATACAGCTGAATAATTTTAAACCACTGAAACTGAGTTTACAACAGTAGTTCGGTAAAATCACTGATGTTCCATGCGGTCGTGCGCCCCGACACCAAATGTCACCAATATTACCCCCGGACTGTCCGCGTGTTCGCTTGCATATATCAGCATCTGGTGTCGCTAGTATGAAACTTCATAACCGGGCGAAAATTATTATACTTGACCTCAAAATGTAAAAAACGCTTCATTTTCCTTAAAATTGCAAGTTAAATGTAGTATAACCCATGTTTTCACCATTCCATCATTTCAAAAAATCATTAAAAATATCATTCGACGGTCAATTTCCTTGTGCAACGGTCAGATTAAAGATAATTTTATAGAGACTTAGTAGATACTTAAATTAGCGTGCACTTTTTTGAGACGTGATGCACTAATGAGTTTTAGTGGGCGAACGGCCGAAAAATTACCTTCCGTTCCCATAAATGGGAACGCCCGTTCCCATATTTGGCAACTCCGTTCCCAAAAATGGGAACGTTCCTATATTTGGGTACTCATGACCATAGTTCCATATCATATTTAAATTCATCATATATGTATCAAGAGATACAGATCAATGTTTGCATAGGTATACCTACAAAAAAAATATGAACAGATTCAAAACACAATTTGGAGGATGGAGAAATTGAAACATGGAGACAAAAAAAAACAAAGCATCTCAGTCTGTATAAGACAAAGACGTCATACAACGATACCCAAAATTGATCCATTGAATATATGCAGCATATATAGCAATTTATGTATATTGAGGTCAAACCAGTTCAAATTAAAACAAACTAAAAGCAGAGGTTAGACCATTGGAAAAGGTAAAATTTAATCACACTCACCAGAAGCTCAACAATAGTCCTGACTCTGAGGCCTGAGCCAGCCAGAAATAAGTCAATCAAGTGCCTTGAGCTGGGCAGCAAGTATGTTACCTTACTTATAGTTAAACGCAAACAAAAAGCATTAAAAATCAACACACTAGCCAGTAGCCACACTATACACACAAAGTTAATTCAGCAGAAACGAGTTCAGCACGGTGTTTTTGAAAACACACACACGTGCAAGCCCCGTCAAGGTCAGCCGTTTACATCAAGCTAATAACCTGCAGAAAATATATGACGCAATAAGCTCAGAAAATAAATGACGTCATGATTTGGGACCACCCCGAAACGCTCTAATAATTGGTGTTTTTGTTGTATGACTGATTGCAACTAAGTTTGCATGAACTTCCCCAGGTTCCAAGTATAAAAAAAAACTTGCGTACAAGGTACCATATTGGTATCACTGTTAGGTATACCGTCCATTATCCATTGTTCATACATCAATAATGGCTGTAGATTTGGGCAAAATTTGGATAAAATTGGCAAAAATTCCCAAACTGTTATACATCAATATTGATATTGAGTTTCTTATTATGAAAAAACCTCGAGCTGTACCGAGTTACAACGCTAGGGTTACAAGCCCCCAGTTACGTCGAACAAATGAACGAATAAACGGAAATGTCAAAAAAGGAAATCAGCGACATCGCTGAAAACTCCAGCTTAAGCCAAGATCGTACTCCACGAAGTCTCCATGACATGGCGCCAAAAAGGCGTCGCTTCGCTATACCGAGAGGCGGTAAATTAACCATGTTATTAGCCTTATGGAAGACTGCCTAATTTATGAGCGGAATTGGACGTTTTATACTGCAACGCCCTTTGTTTATCGGACACTACCGATTGATTCACCCTGGACCCGAATAGTGAATACCTGAGCCATGGATGAAAAGAAAGGTTCTCCTTCATCCATGCCTGAACCATGTCATTGCCAATGACTGAATGAACTTGAAAAGACGTCAATCAATAAGTGTAACTCCCTACGACCTACATATCGACATGAATGTACCCCCACCAAAATGCTGTGCTGGAAATTCGACACGCCTGGTTCTGCTCGTCAACAGTAACCGTCCCATCCTAATCCCAGCCTAGCAAGTGGTAACGACAAAAGAAAAAGGAACATTCTGGACGTATATATGTTCTCGAAAATCTCCTCACACAATGGTCGTCTCATGACAAGATGGATACACTGAAAGTCTCGGTGGTCGCATCGCACGTTGCAACTGCGTATCGCCACCACCGGCGCGGCCGGCCGACACCTAGCGAGCACATGTGGAACTTCTACTTGCTGACGAACCCGCGCAGGCCCTCGAGCAGGGCAATGTAGCACTTGTGCTCGTACTCGGTGCAGAAGTCGGAGAGCTTGCCGGCGAAGTCGTTGCTGACGCCACGCTCCTCCAGCATGTTCATCAGCAGGTCGTAGAGCACCTGACGACGGCAAAAACAAGTCAGCACGAATCGCGAACAAGGAAATCGCGAGCACCAAACAACCGTGAACAAGAAACTGGAAACATGCGCTGCTTGGACGCAAACCAAATAACGCTTTTACGAATTTCCAGCATGCCTCCCACCCCGTCTCCAAATCAGATTGGAGAGCGCGGAAAGCAATCCTCGTAGCGAACTTGTTTGGCAATAAAATGCAAAAGATAGATGAAAAATATAGGGATACCATTCCCCATCCAGAGTATCCCATGCTCGGTGTCATAAACACACTCATAACTCACAACAGTTGTACTAGAAACGTAATGATGAGACACATGGGAAGTGGAACACATGGTTACTTACTCCATCGAGAATCTCTCCGGAGACTGAGAAGTTCTTCTCGTGGTGCTCTCCCTCGAACATCACCACCTCATCGATGGAGAATGTGTCATCTGACGGAGAAAAGAGCAATAGTAGGTTAGGTAGGTATAGTACAAGTAAAAGTAAAGAAACCTTTCGAAATCTTACATAAACAAACATGTTTTGACGTCTTGAATCCGATACGAATCTAATTAATAATAATAATAATGTGATACATTATTATCGTAAAAACTTAGTATACAAAAGCAGTTAACATGAAGAAAAAATAAGGGCATTGGATTCGCACTTAAGCTGCAACCGTCAGTATTTTCCGCCATACATGAATCACGAAAAATTCACTACAAAGTACGAAAAAAAGATTGTTGCCCATTTCATTCATGCTCAACAGCATATATCCGCTCAGAGTTACGAATGTCCAAAAATCAGAGCCTAGTAGACACGTCAATGTGAGTATTTAAACTATCATGACACAAATGCCATCGGTGAGTATAAACATCTGAAAGGCACTATGAACCAGTTCATTTTGATACCGTATCCCTACCGATTCGCTGCTACCGAATCGGATCAGCTGTCGCTTATCGAGGTCCTGTTATGAGTACAAGTTTTATAACCCGCTTTCTAGAACAGTTTTGAGAAACCATCCGTGCAATCTAAGCGTTAGTATCATAGTTTCTCGCGACAGAACAATATATACCTACCGAGTGCTAATCAATTAGCTCTTAACCCTCGCCCTGGCAGGGCATTTTTCATAACACGGCCTGGCAGGGGGGGTCGATGCGACCCCCCTCGCGATTGGCTCCTATGGCACCTAGAAACACTAAATTTGGTAGGTAGGTGGGCCCCCTGGAGTTCTCGCCCTTGTGCAAATTTGGTTGCTCTAGGTCAATATTTAGGGGGGTTTTGGGGGGTATAAATGTAAAAATTTCGCTAAAAACAGGTCAAAAGTTTTTCGCTTTTAACTTTTGATCTAATTACGATAGAGCAAAAAGAAAAGCACCAGTGAACTCAGCACGTCAAGGCGCGTCGAATGATGTACTTTTTAGCTTCTTTAAGTGTACTTAAAGTTTTCTTAAATTTTAAGTAAACTTAAATTATTAAATTAAGTTCAAGTTAACCAAATTGCATCATATCGCATATCATTCGATTCGGCTGATCACCAGGAACACAATGATACCATTTTTAAGCTCTAGCGTCATTATGTGCCAAGTTATTGGCAAAAACGTCATTTGACCTCAGTTGACCTCATTTGACATGACCCATGGATAAGTACACCAAACAAAGAAGCACCGAGTGACCTGCTGTTAAGTACTGTGGTTTCAAAGCACAAAAGTGATACAACGAAGCGGATATCTCCAGTATTTTCCGAATTTAGTATTTTCCCATAGGGGCATTCCACGTCAAATCAAACACCGAAATCCGTCATCCCCTTCGATTTTTCTAAAAATTTGTAGGCAGACTGGGCATGGTTCAAAACTGAGTTACGTATATTTTCGAAATTTGATAACGTATCGCCGAGATATAGGTCATCGAATATAGCCAAAAATGCCACACGTCATTTTTTAAAATGCTTATAACTCTGGTTCCTTTTCTGGTATCAAAATGATATTAACAGGGTCTTGTAGGCAATTGATAAGGCTTTGATTTTTAATTATAAAATTAAATTGAAGTGACCTTGAAATGCATTTGACCTTGAATTAAAACAGAAAAATTTAAATAGCAAAAAACACGCCACCGTCGATTTGAGTAATTTTTACATATTATGTCCGTCACAATGTTCCTAACCATCTGTGAAAAAAATGGAGTGGGCCATTCATAACTTTCGCGGCAAACGCCGTTTTCATGCATCAACATCACCCAACCGCGCGTGACCTTGAAAGACAGAGTCAAGACATGCTTGCTTGTGTACACTTTCTGAAGTGAATGATTGCTGATTAGTGATATCCCAAACTCTGCGAGAATGGAAATGCATAGTCATCGTAGTCAAGCATTCACGTTCCATTGTAAAAGTGTCTCAGGCAAACGGTATTTTGCGGTGAATTTTGAGCCGTGTGGAAATGCATCATGAAATAAATTCAACGAAAACATTATCACGCAACGATATCTTCACGTCTTTTGATCTTCACTATACGAATGAACATACATTTTTGAGTATGTATGGGGAATTTCTAGTTAATCCGATAATAAATATGGCAGTTAGAGGCCTGCTAAGAGTAACATGTCGCCGGCTGAGGCGGGATCGGCCGACGCGGGAAACGCAGCAGTCACAAATTTGTGTTTACACGTTCATATTTCAATTGTTTACCAACCTATTTTCAGAATTCTTTCACCATAAGATTGCCTGTACATTTCTTAGTCTTCTCACAAAATTTGACGCGAATCGAACGTAATCAGCGGTAAGGAGCGCGATGTAAAGACGGAACCGTTCCGTTCCGTCCCGGCACAGTCTACAATTCAGGCGGCGCGTAGCGGTCGGCGCCGGCTGCCGAGTCGCCGCGGCGACAGGATGTTCACTTTACACCGCTATTACTAGAACAGTTGTGAACCGATTTTCTTATTGCTTGCACGATGAGATGTGCAATTCAATTCTGGACAGGTAGCCATAAGTAATTTCGCATTAATATTATGAGATATTGGCGAAAAACAGGAGGGTTGGGGCGAAACCCGCTCTTCCCCCTCCACTGCGCGTGCTAACATACGTTTGCATATGTGCCATTTTCTTCAAAACTTATGAATGGCCCACTCTAATTTTTTCACAGGTTGTTAAGAATATGGTAGGCAATAAAATATATGAAAATGAGCCAAATCGAAGGTGGCGTGTTTTTTGCTATTTCAATTTTTGTGCTTAAGAACAGAGTTAAGCAAATTTCAAGGTCATATATTTAAGTCGATGCAATTCTAAACAAATGCTTAAGAAATTACCTAAACAGTAAGGTTTATTTCATTCAAATCAAACAAGTACAACCAAAGTTATGGTCGTTCAAAAATATAAAGATGCAACATTTTGTAAAAATTTGATGCCCTATATTTAGAAGACCTGTGGTCAGAATGTGCAAAAAACATCAATGTAATGTCCGGGGCGACACAGGAACTCGCTCACAAATTTATCATGAAATCGCTGATGGTAAGGTGCAAAACAGCCGATTTTTGTTCGATTTGACGTGGAATGCCCCCATAGGCTTAACATTACGACATATTGACCTCTAACTGACCTCAGGTCAGTGACCTCAAAAAACCCGAGCTATATGTTATACAACTCAGTGAACTTAGCACATCCTGAAAGTTTGAAGGAAATCAGTCCAAAACTGTGAGTTGGACAGGTGCAAAAAGAAAATTGAAATTTGACCATGACCTTGTACCGGTTTTTCTGACCTGGTGACCTGACCCAAGGTCACCCGGACCTGAAATTTTCAGGTCATATGTAAAAAGGTTGCCCCATAGGCTGTGCCAACGCCGCCGTTTTTACGCTATCTTCGAAAAACCTTAGGGGGGGGGGGGTCGCATCGACCCCCCCCCCCCTGCCAGGGCGAGGGTTAAGACTTAAAAATTTTGATTTACCGATGTAATGACCCCAAATTAATGTGAAGTTGCATATCAGTAAGCTGTTGAATATCGCCAGCCGATTTGATCTAATATCTGGCAGACATGTGCATGGATCCGAGAAAATGGGATCTGGGATCCAATCCCACGGATCCTGATCTCGGATCCCACGGGATCATAGATACAGCTCTCTAATTTATCGAGAGATCTGTAGGGATCACATATCCGAGTCTCATTTTTGCTTGAGATCCAGTGAGATCATAGATCCTCACTTATTTTTCGTCAACACAGAAATCCCCCCGCAAAAAAAAAAACACTTGTAACTCACAAACGTTCTGTTTTAGTGATTTTGTGTGATTGCACTTCATAATCAATAGTTTTGTGGCACTTATTGACATAGAAACCCTTGAGGACATGGTTTCAAATGTTGTGCAAGTTGGGATCCACTCAGATCATAGATCCATGTTCTTGATTTATCGTCAGATCGTATGAGATCATAGATCTACGATACATTTTTCACGCCAGATCCGATGAGATCATAGATCCTAACCTGCAGTTTGCTTCAAGAACCACTGAGATTATGGATCCGTCGCTCGGATCCATGCACATGTCTGCTGTCTGGTGTCGTGATAAGGTTATAAATAATTATTGTCAAATTATTGCACCTTTGTTTTTCCGACGTACTTATTCAGGGTGTTGCAAATTACGTTTCTAACCCAAAAGCATGCACCGCGCTTCTCTTTTGTTGTATACTTTTAATGCAATGGCATGCATTAAACGAAAATTTCTTTAGCGACACCTTCACCAGCAATTTAGCCATCATCACCATCATTGTCTTCCATTGTGGTGACCAGATGATCAGTTATGTCTTAAGTGATAAATAAGTGTAAATGTATCGAAACTTGGAATAACCCCATACAGCGTTTTGTCTGTATAACATTTTCGTGCGTTGCAAAAATCAATCAAAATATGTTAAGAAATAATTCACGGCATCAAATTCTTCAGTAAATACACGATATTTAAAAATAAATCATTCACGCAAGCAGCGGCCGCCAGGAAGGTCACTGACCCCTGTTTCTCCATCCGCAGCTCCCGGGGGTGACTGCGTCGTAAGGAAGTGACTGGTACTCGCCCTCCGCTACCGAACGCTCTGAAAGTCCCACAAACCTATATTACTTGAATTTATGATCAAAACTAGGGTTGGATGCTTCGGCATTGGTGGTAGCAGAACCGTTGGCAAATATGATCAAACATTTTGATCACATCATCGGAAAAATGGTGCTAAACGTGCACGGTCATTGTAGTGCTAGGCGATTTTCACCATTACATGCAACAATCGACACCGGCATTCATGTGCCGTGAATTAAAAAAAAAATGCAAGCGCTACCTAGTACCTACATCAGCCCAATCCCTATCAGCCTACCACAGTTTGACAGGTCACGTATCCCTCGTGCGACACATTCATTACCCCAGCACTGTCTGCAACACTCACTGTACTGCTCGCCCTGCTGCTCCACCACACCGCCCTCGGTGTACGAGCACGTGAAGCTGACCGTCCGGTTGCCCTTGGTGATGTCCACGTTGAAGGTGGGCCGCGCCTTCAGCTGCTCACTGCCCTGGGTCTCCGAGAGGTCCTCGGCCTCGGGGTCTGAGTCGACTGAGTGGTTCACGTTTAGCGTCACTGTCACACTGCCAGCAGAGTGGGGGCAGACGTGTCACACTCAAATACATCCACGCGCAACATAAATACATCTTACAAAGCATGACTGATATTATGGACCATTGAAGAGCAAGGTTATAGGAGTTATATTCGCAATCTGAAATGTTTTCTCCTTAGAGCTGTATGCTTCTATGTTGTACAATGTCATAACGGAAATGGCTTGAGCAAATAGATAATGCTTAAGATTGTAGTGAATGCACAACAATGGAGGGAAAGTTGGCAAGACACTAGAGCTAGACAGTCACATACAATTCAAAGTTCTTTAAATAATTTCTCATGAATAAAAAAAACTTTTGTAAGCCAATTGAAAAAGCAAAAGTCATTAAAATAGTGAACTCTGGTCTCCAGGATAGCAAGCAACCACAAATAATTTTGGATGTAATTTACAATTGAAATCGTGGATGGTAGGTTACAGGCATATCCAATCAAAGAAATGTCTGAGCTAAGACACAGCTGATGTAGATGCTGGCAAACATACGTCTCATTGTTATGCTTCCTTGTAAGCGTGACTTCAGCCTGGTCCAGCTTGATGTCAAAGTCACCAATCCTTGATGGCAGCTTGTCCATCTTGCCTTGCTTTGTCTCTGCAACAATCTCATCAGCAAGGAAATCTAGCAGCTCCTTGTCACCTGTAACATATAGACAGCAAACAATTGCAGATGGTAGTGGAATACAATATTATCAATTATGCATTTTCAATTTGATTTTCTGTAGAAGGGTGCCAATGTGAATGTGGAAAGATTTATCATCTGATATATCTAACCAGACAATGCATAATAAAATAAAAGTTTGAAACAACAACCAAGCACTGTTCACCTGAGATACCTATCACTGGTCAGGGATCAGGGATACTCTCATATAGACACCTTTTTTTTAAACTCCACATCTGCCCTACCGTGAATTTCCGGGAGGCACGAAAGATCTCCTTTTAAAAGTATCCAATCGTCCGATCCTGATCAAATATGTGTGTTCGTAGGCCTGTTCTGGTATTGCTTTATATGCCAAGACAGACAAACTTGAGAAAAATCGAGTGATTGTACCTTTTTTGAAGGTCTCTAACCAACTTGTCTGAAATTCACCGGAGAACAAATGTGGGGTTTAAAAAAAGGTGTCGATATAATAGGGTTTAGCATTCCTCACTTACTTTTTTGTTAATTAGCTTGTGTCAACTTTTGAAGTATTATTTTCATGCTTTGATAGCACTTCTGGCCCGTTCTGGGATTCTTTCTGTGTGTTAATTATTCTGTGTGTTAATTATACATTTGTGGAGCAATTCTGGTAGAAATTGTTAAAATACAGTGGAACTTTTTGTTATCAATATTTCTATCTGTTAGTAACTCTATATTTTCTAGAATACTCTAATACATAGTATGCCTACAATTTGAATTAGCTCTTCACTAGCATCCTATAAAGGGCCATTGAGGCATTCATTTAGAGAATGTGACAGCAGCATCAACTGGCCTCCAGCTCAGGCATCAGGGCATTTAGATCTAGGGGCCACAGCACACCAGCAGAGGGAACATGTGGCTACCTACATAGTTTATGTTGCTAGAAGAAGCTAAAATATTACAATCTTTCACAAATATAGGTAGTTAACAATAAATTTTAGCATATCCTTGGTACTTGCTAGATATACCTGAATTATCGCCACTGACTGAATTATCCTTTAAAACCAGATATAACAGAAAACTTACCATTTTGGGTAGGTATAGTTAAAGCTAGTGTCACGTACCATTGGCAGGACTGCGAGGTTCTAGGTTGTAGTTTTAGGTTGGTAGCAGTAGGTTGCAGACAAGGTTGTTGTAGGTTAGAAGGAGGTAGGTTTTAGGTTTGTAGGTTGATAGGCTTTAGGTGTAGGTAAGGTTAGGTCAGGTTAATTTAGGTTGGATGCGTCGACAGTGACGCCAGGCGCCAGCTTTAGCAATACCCAGTTTTGTGGCAGGTTTGTTTAAGGGGTTTGGGGGCACAATACCGGATCCCACGAAAAGTGCACAAAAATAATATGCAGGGAATTGAACCACTTACCTGTGCTTTGCATGCACCTCGATGGAATGATTTCCAGTTTCGCAGGGCTGAGAATGGGCCTGTGCGCGGCTCCAAGACAACGAAGGTGTGTCTGAGCAGACGTGCTCTTAAGAACACAGCTGGGCCGTGAAATCATCTGCACCATGGGTCGGGCAATTCTACGGGCAACAGCCGATGCCATGTTATTGTTTTGAAAGTAACTGCAAAATAAATCAATCCAAAACCAACACAGCAACCCAACGCGGTCGGCCAAAACAACAAAAGTGAAAAACGCAGAAATGCCGGCATGGAGTATGTCACATGTGCGCCGAGTTAGGAAACATTGAGGGACGAAAATAGAGGTGGGCGATTCAGAGAACGATAGAATGGGCAAGCAATTAATTAACACTTGTAAGCAATGTAAAAATTCATTTGAAAACAATTGTTTCATGTAAATTTCGACATGCATTTATCACTAGCTCTCTTTGAACTGTAAGTTGAATATAAGAGCTAGACTTTTAGAGGTCAAACGTGGTCTGTCCGTGACAGGGGTGTCGTTTTCCGAAAATGATTGGTAGTGCCCAAAGGCGGCGGCTGGCCATATATGACGGGGCTTACAAGGTAGGGTACCCCCAAATCTGCCTTTCTCATCGGATTTCGGCCACTTATTTTTCGCCCTGGTCATTGACAAGACTAACCGAAATCTAAAAAAAAACACAAAAAAAAACTTTGGAAATCTGGGTCCACACCGGACGCCATGCACAAAACGTGCAGTTATATAGGCAATAGTGTCGGAGGAATGCACGCCATTCTGAAAGAGGCCCACATCGACTTAAAAGGACGGCTGTGCTGAAAGGGGACAGGAACAGCTTTGAGGGCCCAAGCCGACTAAAAAAGACGGCTGCGGGGCCAGGAACGGTTTTGAAGACCCACGCCAATTGAAGGATTCGACAACTAACGAGGACTGGAAACACAACGATAGCTAGAAAGACCTGCTTGCCAAAATAAAAGGATGACAGTACGAGGGGCGTTCAGAAAGCTACGGGCCCGACCATGAAGGAGCAGAGAGATACAGCATCGACTCATTAGACCAAAATGTTCATTTATTCAAATAAACACCGTTAAGACAAACACATTTCGCGCAGCGCTTCGCGAGAGCCCTCAAGGCCTCCATAACCAAGTGGGTTTTGGACCCATCCTGCACGTCCAAGACGGCTGATTTCGTCTCCCTGCTGTTAGCGAGGTTGCCGCTGCTAATTTTCTTATGTTGGGGAAGAGGTGGCAACCACTAACCAGAGTGTGCAAGGTTCGGAGAGAAAAAAGTGGATGCGACAACAACTCGAAGCTCATCGCTTCACTGTTCGTCATCCCGCCCATGTACGCAGGTGCGTGGTCGCGGATCAGGTGCACACTTTACGTCAGCTTCCCTATAGCCTCTCCTCGATGTTTATCGAATGGACGCACATCATCAATTGTGTGCCCCTGTTTTGGAAAGTTGACGAGCGGAGGGGGGTCGCATCGACCCCTCCCCCTGCCAGGCCGTGTTATGAAAAATGCCCAGGGCGAGGGTTAACGCTTGGTGCCTTTTCTGCACTAACTACTATGAAACGAATCACTGCTCTCTTCTGGGCGTCGCCCATCCTATCCGAAATGGCGAACTATGCTACGAATAGAAGCCCGAATCAATCACAGAAGAGACTTAATTAATGGCCACTTACTTAATTTGCGTAAGTGGACATCCCAATAACACATCATTTAACACACCGCCTTGCAGGCCAAAATTCCAACTCCTTCATTGTTCGGCCCGAAACTTTTTGAACGCCCCTCGTAGTTACGAGCTTCAGTTTTCGGGGTCTGATGCGGTAATGACCTGGCGTTGAACCCTGGGGAATCAGGCTGCATCACCCACTCAAATCAATATACCTATGGCCTATTCTGGAGCACCGCGGCACCTTCCGAAGTCGGTGTAGGGCCTCCAGCGGCTGGTGTGGAGACGGATCGGGGTCTATTAGGGGCGGTCGCGTGGTATGCGGGACTCAGAGGCAGTTATGGACCTCTATAACCAATTGCGTTTTCGAGCCTCTTAAAATCCATTAAGGACCGGAGTCCTAGACACGTGAAACCTCATTTTCAGCTACATGCACCTACTGTGGCTAGAACCTTATTTATGTACTTGCATATGTGCTTATTTAATATTTGCTTATCTGTTTATTTTGATTTTTTATCAACTGATAAGTGACAAAAGATTGGTAGGGCTCAGCGAACATTGGTAGGGCCCAAATAAACATTGGTAAGGCTCGGGCCCTACCAGGCCTATACAAAACGACGCCCCTGGTCCGCGATATATATGCCTCGCAGTCGCGCTCAAAGTATTACAGACATGCACTGGAAGACCGATTGCATAAAACGATGAAGACGAAGAAAAATAAAAAAACGATTTTATCAAAATTTATAAATCGAATATGTCAATTAAATCAGTCACTGAGTTATACTAATAAGCGAATGAATGATATTCAGATTCGCCCCATTTTGACAGCCCGGCCCCGCCCTCCCGAAGTAGGCACCCGGCACGAACTCGTCCAGTCCGACACTGGTGGATGACCGGACCCAGCACTGAGCAAATCCTCGTGCGTGACGGCGGTCATCACTTATGTATATCTTCTGTGAACAGACAACGACCATTCCAACTGCACAACCGACTGGCTACGACCTCCGCGCCGGTCCAGCAGAAGGACTCGGCCGATCTCGCCGCGTCTCGGACCCGGTCCGGCCTGCCTGGTCCAAAACTATGGAACTCCGTTATAGTCCCTGGTCTATCACTGGTGACTGATTCTTTCCAGAGCTCTAGCCAACAGCTAGCGAACTCGCAACCTACACTACACTTCCCTTCTCAAAATTTTCATTTCACTTACTTGCCTCGATCGATTGGAATGGCTTCATAACATGCAAGTGAAATACTTATACGAGCCAGTCACCTCAGCCTCTCCCAACGGATTACCTAGTCGGTAATCGAAGCGCTAGCCAGCGTTTTAACGGCCCCGTAGCCAAGTCGTTTGGTCGTCCGGTGTTCTCTATCCGCAGCCCCCCCCCCTCCCCTCCCGGAACCTAACCCCATCCGGTCCACGTTCATAAACGAGCCGAAACGACCACTCCGCTGAGACATGTCGCTCAAAGTTCCAACCGGAACAGGCCCCTATTCCCAACTCTTCACCGATGGCGACGTGAACGTCCATTCTCAAACGCAGCCGGTCTTCAAAAATGGTGTCTATTTCCGGTTTCTGGCCGGTCACTGGTTAGTGACGGTCAGACGGGGATGGCGGCCGAAGCCCAAATATATGAAGCGCGCGGTGACATAGCCTCGGGGCACGGCCGAGTTGACCTCTTTAATGACAGTTTCGCACACATGCTAATCGATATGTACAAAATAAATATGGGATCCGTCGCGCCACTCGGTCGTCGTTCGCGCGCTCTCAAACTCAAACAACTAGCATAGCGAAAGCTCTGTCGACCGGCCCTTGCTGCCGCCGGCGACCTACACAACACACCCTAGGACACGGGCAAATCGGCCGCAGGACACCATCGAACACAATAATATCGCGAGCCGCGGCACGAGACGCACGCACACACACCGACACACGCACACACGCAGACAAACACGAACACGCACAAGACCAGTGGGTCTACCGCACTGCCGCCGGCCAGCGGTGTCGAAAAACGACGGCGCCGCCGACCTCGCCGTATCACAATGACCTGGTTTCCTATCAATTATAGGCCTAATAACGTACTATCGGTCGGCCAGTCGGTCGCCGCTCCGCTGCGCATGCAAAATATCGACCAAGAACAAGCAGCTAGAGTACAGGGAGCAAATAAATAGTTCGGCATGCACGAGTCTGCCCCTGTTGAGCCAAGGGAAGACATTATAATAAGGATATTCCTTTTGGCGCCGACACAGGACCGTACTGAGCACGATACAATTTAAAGTCCCTCCCTTTTCGCCGTTAGGTCGCACCGCCCCGGCGCCGTCCGCAGGAGTCACTGACTGTCTGCGAGGCGCCTGCGCGTCTCACGAGCCGCCCTCTCGCGTCTGACGGGCCGCCCACTGAGTTGGACCCTGGTGCGGGAACAGCATGCGGGTACGGCGACGCCCAGCGCCGCCAGCCCCACCACAGAGACACGTGCTTGATTGGCCCAGGAGTGGTCTTTCGTGCGTCACACAACACGGTGAGCGACTCGGGAGGACCGCGGCCCGGTGCCAGCGGCGACACTAGCGCCACTAGCGGCAAGCGCGTGGACTAGACATGGCTGAGGCTGAGGCGGGCGGTCGGGCGGCCCTCGGCCCCAGGTGCGTGGGCGTATCACAGAAGGAGGTGGGCCGGTGTTCAGACCACGTGCTGCGGTCGGCTGTTGAGCGGCTGCATGCTCTGTGAACAGAGAGGGGTCAGGTCAGACGTGAAGGATCACCTCGGAGGTCACAGAGGACGGGCTCTAACACGGGCACGGCGCTGTGGCTCATACTGATGGGTCAGGGTAATAAGGAAGCATACATCAACAACAGCTGTAAGCGGGACGGATTACCTACTTATGGGGAGTCTGTGTACCCCAATCGGTTTAGACAAAATCGCATTAAAATATAACAAAGTGTTGGTTGCAATAAGAGGGCTAAGGGTATTGGTCAAGTCATGCTTGTACAAAAGCACACTAGCAATATTTAACCGCACAGATTCTTCAGTCTAGAATTTCATCCCAACACAATCATCAACATTACGTTGAATGTACGAGCCAATCAACCGAAACCGAAGCTGGAATGGAATCTAACTACGCACAAAAAGTACTTCTCATAAGTTTTAAGACCCAATCACATCAATGTCGAACAAAAATAAAAGACCAGGGTGCGGCATGCTTCACAATGGATTACCTTAGCCATGTGAAAACATTCACATAATCATAGACCTCTGAATACGGCTTACAGAGATTTATGAATATTTTGAAGGGACACATCAACAAAATAACAAAATAAGACCGAAATTTGCGCTGACCATCACCAAAATCCCGTCCAAGCTCCGTACTTCCGAAAACTGATAGCTTTCCACGGATCAAAGCATTTGAACAAACATGCAGTGACGGTGGCAGCCATTTACCGTTTCGTGGCTTTTTCAGCACACATGACTGACCAGCATTGACTCAACGCTCAGCTGCGGCCGCAGCGGGGGGGGGGGGGGGGCGGGGCAGTGGGGGGTCCCCAGTCAGTCACACATCACAGAGGAGGCAGACGGGACACAGACAGACCAGTGCCCGTGTAAGCAGTGACGACACGCTGTGAGCTGGGAGTGAGGGACGACTTGGTTTGGTGGGACAGTGAGTTAGTGAGTGAGTGAGTGCGGTGAGCAATTGTGAGTTCATTCAGTCAGCTAGCTCATCGACAGCCACAGAGGCGACGCGTTACGGCGGCAGTAAGTGCAAGCGTGGTACTATCATCGCAGAAAGTCAAAGCGACGCCGGCTGCAGAAGCCAACTACACGCCAGTAAGATCGATATGCCCCACGCTAACTGCGCGGAGGGGCGGCTGTTCTTACCTCCTCATTGCCTCTTCCAGCATGAGCGGGACTCCGCGACTTTTCCAATTTGATTCCGTCCACGGTCGTCTTTTTATAGATGGGGTTATCGATGTTACGGAAGCCACGGAACCGACTCGGGTCCATACGGTACATCATGTAAAGGAGCTGTAATCGAGACAACGGGACGACGTCGTGAGCTCGCAGTTCAATTCTGCAAACACTGGTCTTTGAATGGCGTATTTATCCGAGATTAAGTTCCATAGATATCGGGCTAGCATACAAGCACAAATAGGCTCCCACTACCTACCCTCCCCGACTGCCTACGCAGTTTCCAAAACTTTAACAATGCAAACAGTGCTTGGAACACATTGTGTACGTTGCTTTTGTGAAAACGTAGGCGTGTGCTATATTGATTCGTATTCCAGAGACCGGTGGTACACCGGGGAACTGACGAAGTCGTCCCACACTCACCCCGGCCACGACGATGAAGAGGAAGGCGATGCCGCCGATGACGACGCCGGCGATGACGCCATCCGAGGCGGACTCCTGGAAGGCGGATGACGACCCGCCATCGGGTGCCGTCTGCCGCGGGTGGGAGGTGACCTTGGGCGAGCCGATGGTCTTCACACCTGGGGACGGAACGGAGTGTCAGTCGTAACAGAAAGGAAGACGGTGCTGGGAGGAAAAGAAAGAGGCATGCAGGGATAGTGCGGGGGTAGAGTAAGGATACACAGATGCCGAGAGCGACAACGGTTCAACGAACTAGGGTCAGCGGGTTCGACTGGAGAGTTATCAACAAAACTAATAAAACTCGCGGCTGATCAAATACGGGTACATGAACTTCGGAAGATGATCGGAAACTTTAACGGAGGATGATACCAGCTGCCCTTGGACTCTACTCAGCGACTCATGAACGGTCAGAACTTTGGGGTTCACCGACACGTGCAACGACGACGAACTTCCTGAGAGAAGAATTATCCACCCCTCCCCAATGCCATCAAATCAGACCCCCAGTTAAAGCCGTAGGCCAGTGAACAATATATTCTGAGAGAGGTACACTCCGCTCCCCTCCAATAACAAATTAGTAATTAAACAAATCACCGGTATCCCAGTTAAGTGTCCAGTTTAGTATCCCAATTTATATCCAACACCCAGCAAATATGCATGCATTTATCCACATCCACATCCACAACCCGGCACCCATGCCGTACCGTCGCTGTCTGCCGGCGCCGGTTGCGTTTGTGGAAGGCCCACGGTGCTCTCCCGGCTGTCGTCAGGGGGTGAGCCGGACACCTCTCCCGATATAGCGGCGCGAGGACGTGGGGCCGGGGGACGGAAGCCCCACAGCTGCGTGGGAAGGTCGGTGACGGACGCAGAGGTGTCAGAGTGGAGGTGTGGTGCGGTGGCGTTTACTACGGTGGATACGGAGATACTATCCACAGACGGTGACGATTGCGACTCAGATGTCGCAGAGACCAGGGCTGAAGAGGATGGGGAAATGGGGGAGACAGACGCATCTTCTGAAGTTGGTAAAAGAGGATGAGAAAATGTGGATAATGGAGGGATGGAGGAGGCAGGCGGACCTTCCGTGGGAGAAAGTAAAGGGTCAGGAAATTGGAAGGAGGGGGAGGCATGCGCAACGTCTGACGCTGACGGTATATGACCCACGGGAGAAGAGGTGCTGCCGATGTGGCTTAGAATAGTGAATCGCGCCTCGGGATAAACCGTGGATTGCGCCTGCAGATGGGCGAATTCGGGGTGGGACTGAACGGCGAGGGCGGTGACGTTTGGATGGGTAACATCCAGTGTGGCTAGGGGAGAAACGGTCCTAAGCATGCCAGATGAGTGCGGCTCTTTTCCGTTGTCATGCGTTCCTGAAAGGGAAAATAAACGAGACATAACCATCCGGCCGAAAAAACAAACGCCCGATAATTACAGGGTAAAACGAACGTGCACGCATGCTTCCAGCAAACGTAACTAAAGTCAGGTACTTGTTACGATCACATGCGGCGGAACCTTACGCCACAATCAGAAACACCACGCCACCAGGACAGGTTTACCACACCATTTATATTCCAGCAAAAGACGGGAGGACAAAGTCAGTGAAGCCTGCTCTCCTCATCCAACTGGCGTCAGTACCCACGACCAAACCGTGCCGTATGCATTAATATTCACATGCGACATGCTGTAGGTGTATGCCTTGCCTCGGCAAACCCGTTCACCTCTTATTGTCAGTCCGTGAACCTCACAACCCTTCGCCACCAACCACCGTGACTTTAGTAACCTCTCGCCATCCCCAATGACCCGTGACCCCGTCCATTCCCCCACCGTGACCCCGTCTCCGCCACTGACCTCTCTCGGTACAGGTGAGACCATCCTGGGTCAGTCGCAGACCGGCTGGGCACGCGCAGCCGGTCCGTCGGCCGCCCTGCTCGCCGCTCGCCGGTGCCGGCAGACAGAGGTGCGAGCACTGGCCGTTGATGGGTAGACAGTGGTTGGTGCCGTTCGGCTGACGGTACGGGTGGTACACGCGCACAACCAGCGGGAACTGAACCTGTGGGACACGGAGAAGACGCGGAGGGTCAAACACGGAACGGCAGGGTACCGTGTATACTGTATACGGTACTGCATTGCATAGAAATCGTCTTCAAACACCAAAAGCTCAAGAAAAGTCGTGTTTACAGATTGTGGAGGTAGGTGCCTCAAATATGCATAACCAGACGACACTGACTGCAGAAGTCAAAATCGTTACGGCCTCTTACCTTGCCGGTGGGAGCCACGCTGGTGACAGCCGAGCCGGTGAACTTGTTGGCTTTGAAGAGACTCATCTTGTTCCAGTCACTCCAGAAGATAGAGTCCTCGAATGTGGTGATGGCGAACGGATGGTCGAGCGTGTTCCCGCTGCTGATGATGATGCGCCTGTTCGCTCCGTCCAGGTCGGCGCTCTCGATCAGCTTCAGCTTGGCGTCCACCCAGTAGATGCGGCGCTTCACCAGGTCTAGCGTGACGTCGTTGGGCCACTGGAGGCGCGTGTCGGCCACGACCTGACGACGGCTGCCGTCCATTCCGGCGCGCTCGATCCGCGGGTTCTCGCCCCAGTCGCACCAGAACATCCAGCTGTGGAGGTGGAGGACGGGTGGCGCGTGAGCAACGTCTAAACGGAGGCGTACCGTGATCAGCAAACGTTCAACAATATACAGAAACATTATGACCGAACGAATAACATATGAACCCGCTTAGTGTTTTCATGTCTGTCAGCTGCGGGTGATTGGAAGGAAAATAGTATTTTTATCGACCGTGTGTTTTATCTAGCATTATCCATTTACGCACCGATGAGTTGATACCACTGAATCCGCGACTAGACATCGACATCAAAATAACCATAGACTTCTCTCAATAATATGTAGAGAAGTCTGTGAAATAACCAATCAGCACAGCCCACATTGCATAATCTAAAGCCAACTCACCCTTCGATGGGTTCGACAGCGATGGAGCGCGGTTTCATCAGGTCCTTGCTGATGAGGGTGGCGCGGTAGTTGCCGTCCAGGTCGGACACCTCGATGCGGTGGTTGTCCTTCTCCACGTGGATCCAGTAGAGGTGGCGGTAGAGCCAGTCGACGGCCAGACCCTCGGCGTTCACATTCCGTACGACCACCGTCCGCTCCGCTCCCTCGTCAATCGGCGCTCTGTGAGACGAAGGAAATGTAATGTCAGAACAAGGGTCACGTAGCCATCGGAGATCATCGACTCATCGACTCAACGGATCAATCGTGACTCACACGCGCCAGCAGAGACAGAACTAAGAAGTGACACGTTGCTGCAAAAGTTCTGCAGCGCTGTAGGACACCACATGGAGCATCCGCTCTAGGGTGGCGTCGAATTTCCCAGGGTTCGTGACAGGAGCCCAATATTCGGTCACGACACAAAGCAGTGATTGTAACTTAGTTGGAGTCAGACACGTCAGGAGTCCACCCGGTCACGCCATTTGGGTTAAACACGCCCGTTTCTAGGACAGTGTAGACATCAACGAGCACTGGCTACAGTCACGGACAGCTTCTGTCATCCACAGGCTCGTTGGATGTGCCCCTAGGATGTGAGATTAGGACATATCACAAGATGTTTGATGTTTGACAGCGCGGCGTAGAAATGTCTGGAAATGACATCACTCGCATACCCTCAGAAAGGAGGCCAACGCAGCTAACAGCATAAGACTGATCTGAGAAGACATCAAAGCCGTGAATCTAACTCAACTAACGCGGTCTTCTCGGGGATGAATGACTGAGCAACTGATCTCATACAGCAAATCTCAGCTCTATCCACAAAAGACAGTCATAAGAGACACCATACCTCATATGACACCGACTGATTTCCCGGAGGCGGAGACCGTGGCAGCGTTGCGTGACGCCTCCCATCTAATACCACCGTCACATCAGACACTGCTACCACTGCTCAGTATCTCCAATCCCTAACCTCCCTCTCCATCGTTAGACGGCCACCATCGCTCTCCTGCACGGCGTCTCCTCTCATTCTTCACAGCGCTCCCATCGACTCGCCTCCGCGCACCAGCGCCCCGCCGGCCCATTACTGTAATTAACACCGGACCGGCTCTATCTAACGCCGCAGCCGTGGCCGCTGTACCGAGTGACCGACGGCCGACGGACCGCCTCACCCGGAGCCCGGACAAACCGATCAGAGCAGAGGCAATTATAGCCAGTCAGCCCGCAGGCCAGGTCGGACCGTCCGCCGGTGTATCAGCGGAACGTTGTGATACCTCCGTGGGCGCGACTGCGGCTGTGTCACACCAGACGGTATGTATCTGCTCAGCCGGGATGGGCCGAGCTGAAGCGACATTACGTTCCCACTCCCCCGGGGGTGTTCTCGACGACACGGCAGCGGCAGTGCGTCATCACCCGTCACCCAGAAATCCCATTACGGTGGCGACGGCGGCAAATACGCTCCCCAGACGCCGCTTCTGCGGGCGCAGCTGACGCCGCGGGGCTGCCGCAGCTCTGTCAGACGACTGCGCCAGCTCCCTCCAAAGGCGGTCCGAGCCGCGACAGCTCCAACGCTCCATTGCGCCCGGCCAGCAAAAAGTGGCCGGTGCCATTCGTCAGGACGGCCTCAGATTGGCTCGGCGCTCGGTCGGCCCTCTGCGACCGGACGCGTCTCGGCCGAGCGGTCAAGACGGACGCAAGCGTCGACGAGCCCCCTCCCCTGCCTAACTCTCTGAGGAACTCACTTGTAGATGGGACAGTCACCGAGCGCCCCTTCCACAGCCCAACTCTCTGAGGTTCTCACTTGTAGATGCGGTTGTCGCTGAGTGCCCCCTACCACTGCCCAACCCTCTAAGGAACTCACTTGTAGAGGCGGCTGTCGCTGAGTGCCCCTCCCACCGTCTAGCTCTCTGAGGAACTCACTTGTAGATGCGGTTGTTGCTGAGTGACCCCTACCACCGCCCAACCCTCTGAGGAACTCACTTGTAGATGCGGTTGTCGCTGAGTGCCACTCCCCCCGCCTAACTCTCTGAGGAACTCACTTGTAGATGCGGTTGTCGCTGAGGTCCGACCAGAACACCATGCCGGTGCGGAACTCGTAGTCGACGGCCGTCGCCACACGGGTGTTGTTGACAATCTCTGTGATCTCACGCTGGTACAGGCCCACCTTCCGGATATCGGTCCTGAGGGCACACGGTCAGATGGGTTAGCCAGCTGTTTAACATCCACAGCGCAGTTTTACCGAAAATATATTCTAAATAAAATACAGCAGCACAGGGCGATAGAAATAGAACGGAATATTGGCAAAGAGATCAGAGAGGCATCATTTCCAGTGAGTAGTGGGCGCGATGCACCTGATACCATTGCTAACATCGCATCCCGCGACGCAAGGATTGCCCGCAGCTGAACACTTACCAGCTGAACAGGGCAGAGCAGAGCGGGGAGGGAGAGAGCTCTCGGAAATCCGTGCCTAACGGGGGCGTGCCGTGGGTGTGACCGACAATCGGCACCAGTTGTCCGCCTGTCAGGTGGTGGCTATAATCACACCCCCGCTCGCCGGGCCGGCCAGTCGGTCAGCCGGACCACAGCTGTGTCTGACTGCTCAACTGGAGCCAGCTGTCAGGCTGCCGGCTCACGGCCCGGCAGATATACCGCTCACAGGAGCCGATTGAGCCAGCAGGACCTCCACCGCCGCTGGCCGCAGTCCAGCCCTAAATCTCAGCCCGGCTGGCCGGCGGTCACTATCGCTAACAACATCCCTGGGCCTGACGCGGCGCCGTCATCCATTACTGCAGACCGACATGACAAAAACAGAGCTTCCCTTACACGCTTCCATCTAGGTCGCCTCCTCAGCAAAAACTTCTTTTGAAGTCGGGTCTCATTTAGCGCCTTTGCTTTGTGGTACAACGTGACTATAATAACAAAGCACGCGTCAGTATCAGAGGTAGACACGAAAGCCTCCGGCGCCCAAATTAGTTCATATATTGTTCCTGTAAAGATTGCGGGATGAAGGGAACCAGCGCACAACGGCACTGGTTAGCAATGGCAAAAAGACATGGCTACCTGTAGTACATGAGCGTCTGCATTCACGACAGTCCGCGTACTAATGTGGAAATTCCACAGAAATATTTATATTCATTCGTGGAATATTGACTCTGGCGGCAATGCCCAGAGTGCATTCAGCAGAGGAAATGAGAACCGAAAGAGCTTTTCACAAGCTGATGAAGCTGCGTAACTTTGAGCCTCTAATACATTACCTATATATTTACAATCGGACACAAAGAACGGAAATTGATCATTTTAGATCTGAGGGTATTTTATGCAAATAAAAATCACCCATAGCGCAATCATATAAAGTAAATTCGTACAAATTTTAATTAAAGGACAGGGAGCCTCAGCAATGACACCACCTGACGAGTGGTAACCGACCTGACGACAGAATCCGCACCAGATTCAATTAACAGATAAAGGTCTCCAGTCGTTGGCACAGACTCCTGCACTTGAACCGACCCAACCACGTAGCCAGCGGTGCCATTCAGCCCAGCGAAGCGTTCTGAATCCCCGCGGCATCGGACAGATCTCTGCAGTGTCGGGCTCAGGGCCGTTCCAAAAATACCGCCTCTCGGTAGTCTGACCTGCCGGCCGCCTCCCCGAATCACTCCATTACAGATGCCCGGCGGTGCACCGTGCAGTACCCTTCCACGCGCCCTGCCGATCAGGGACCCGGCGGCCGGGGGTTAATCAGAGAGCGTTCGGCGCCGTGGACGGCCGCGTGACGCTGGATGTATGGCCGACTGAGCGGTAAATCACGGGCACACGGCCGATTGGCCCCGGGGCTAATTAAGACGCCCGGCGCCGGCGGCCGGCATTGCCGACCAGCCGACCGGACAGGTCTGGATCAGCGCGGAGCGATCAGACGCCTCAGGAAATGCACGGTTCGACTAGACTTAAAGTGCAGAGAAATAGGAAGAGGCAAGACCTCAGTGGCAGCAGTGGGTTTCCAGGAATACCAATAATACGTTAGAAACTTTTTCAATCCATTCAGCTTCTACCCAAGGGACTACCCAAAGTTCCCCCCTCACTTTCGCAGACTTTCTGCGGCTGCAGGTATTTCTCTCCCTCCCCAGAGGTTTGACGAAGTAATGACTGCGCCGATGACTTCTCCAGCTGGCTCGGTAAATCACCCAGATAGCGCCGATTGGCCATCAGAGCCCGCACTCGGCCAGTCGGCACATCCCGCTGAGACCGGCGCCAGGCCCCGTCGGCAGACAAAGTTACTCACTCAGCTAGGCGCCGCCAAACAACCGTGGCCATGGCCGTCGCAAAGGTCGGCGCGGCCAAGTTGCCGGCCGAGATTGACGGTACGATGCCGGTTTGTGCCTCGGCGCCGACGGCTCGGCCGGTCATCGATCTCACCGCGCCACCGGAACAAAGGTTACGACTTCCGAGCTCCATCGGCGGCGGAGCGGCAGAGGGGCGCCACGGAGCACCGTGATGGACCGCAGAGACGTGGGCGGCGAGCGGCAAGCCAAGAGTGACGAGCGGCGCCGACCATCCATCCACCCACCTGCTGCCGAGTCCGACCCACCACCACCCGTCCCTTCTGAGGTCTATCGACCATCCCACACTTACATGTGAGTGAGCAGTAGTGATGCGTGCACTTCCACCGCCTTGCAGAACGTGTGGTCGGCCGGATCACGCATGTATCCCTCGAGGCACTCGCACTTGTACGATCCCTTGGTGTTGATGCAGGTCTGGCTGCACGACCCGGGGATCTGGCACTCGTCAATATCTGCCGCAGGAAGAGAGGGGAGAGTTAGATCTCATACCAATGGGAGAGACGATAGCTTGTTTGTAGAGTCAGTGCTGTGAGCGCGGCGGACTTGTATGTATAATGTAACCAGATAACGTCAACGACGGCTGTGATATCAATGTCAATGGCCGGAAACCGTATCATCTATTCTGGTTTTAATTAAACTGCGACACAAATCGCCGTCCGGGGTAACCTAAACAAAGCCAGACACTTAATCCGCACAGCACTGACAGATAATTGCGGAAGATGAAAGAGGTGCAAAATTGCATTGCCAAATCCAAAGTAATGTGTTATATCTCATACGATTCGCGCAAATTCTAGCAGAAGGACACGATTAATCTAAACTGAACGGATAGCACGGGCAGCTTGTGTATCAAACATCTAACAGGTAATTGTTCGTCTCCCGCGCGCCGTCGTTCGTCTCCGTCGTGCCACTGACCGTCACAGGTGCGCTGGTCATCCATGAGCCGGTATCCACTGGGGCAGTAGCACTTGTGTCCGACCGGTTGGTTGCGGCAGCCGTGACTGCAGCCGCCGTTATTCTGCGAGCACTCATTGAGCTGACAGAGGTCACTCTCATCCGAGCCATCGCCGCAATCGTCCGAGCCGTCACACGCCTGCTCGATCTGCACACAGCGACCGTTCGCACAGCTGAACTGCTGGTCTGGGTCGCAGGGCGGGGTCACCGCTGAAACAGAGAGGGGACAGAGGTCAGCGGAGAGGTCACGCGGCCAGACACCGCCGCCGGTGAGGGAGAGGTCGTAGCCAGCCACCGGGAGTCGGCAGCGGTCATACAATCACGGTCAGATGGCCGGAATGAGCAGTGAAACGCTCTCAGACGGCAGCCACTATCCGACACTGTGGCGCTCCCAACTCGGTCCGAGTGTCCATGGACAGGAGGTTTATCACCTAAGCGACCACAGACACCACGTTAACAATGCCAGGTCCGCCACGGAACCGCTCTGGAAGTGTCCCGCCGAGTTTAGGGCGGCGGTAACGGACTCTGCCGAGCACCAGCAGCGGACGTCCACTAAGACACTGCAGTCCACTGGCCGGGGCCGGGGCTGGGGCCGGGGCCGGGGCCGGGCCACAGCCTTTGTTTGCGGCTCGCCGGCGCCGGCCGCGGCTTCCAGTCCATTTCAGACGGCTGACGTGAGCGGCCAGCCGAGCTCGGTTTAAAAAGACGGTGACAGCGGCGCCGGCGGACGGATCCGGTGGCTATCGCCGGCGGCTCACACAGCCCACTCCGGGCGGACGGACAGAGGATCAGGGGCGCACACCCGCCGCGGGGATCTGCCTTACAGCCCGCCGCTGAGCGCCGTGAAAAGCCAGCCTTCGACACCGGAGAGCCGCCCAGATAGGTCAGCATTCGGCACCGAAAGGTCAGTCATAGCGGCAGAAAGGAGATACAGAGAACAGCGGCCGAAAGATAAGCCGGGCATGAGCGATGACACAGAGATGGTCGACTCATGAGTCCATTCTCTCGGCATATATGAGTCATATTATCCGGTATAGAGCTCGTGGGCTCATATCCCGTCAATGGCATCGCATAACTCACCGTAGCCAACAAATCTGAATTATTCCACACCATTGAGACCATATTACATCTCCCGAGCAGCGAGTCGCAGAGGGGACGGAGAGCCGGGTGAGGAGGAAAATAATGACAGGGGACTGGCAAACAGTGGTCGGGGATGGAGTGCGGACCGGGATATGGGTGAGAAGACAATGTATCTGTGGTGGTGGAAGCAAGGGAGAGGGGAGCTCAAGAGAGCTCTACCTAGAAAACAATGGAGAGCCCTGCCGATCTCCGAAGAGGAAGGGCGCAGCGATGGCGGGTCTACTCATGGACATATATCTTGACAGTCTTAACAATACAAAAAATTGAAAAAAAACACAAACATATAATTTTAATCATGAAATAAGCAACTCACTGCAGTTGGCCTCGTCGCTGGCGTCGCGGCAGTCGGCTGCACCGTTACAGACCAACTTCCTGGCGATACACTCGGACACGCCGCCGCACTGGAACTCTCCGTCCCGGCACACGGGCGGGGTGCACCTGTCGGGTCAGGGCGGGTCACGTGAGGTCAACTGAGGTCACGGAGTTTAACTCCCCGTCTCGGCACACCGGCGGGGTGCACCTGTCGGGTCAGGGCGGGTCACCTGAGGTCAACTGAGGTCACGGAGTATAACTCCCCGTCCCGACACACGGGCGGGGTGCATCTGTCGGGTCAGGGAGGGTCACCTGAGGTCAACTGAGGTCACGGAGTATAACTCTCCGTCTCTGCACACGGGTGGGGTGCACCTATCGGGTCAGGGAGGGTCCCCTGAGGTCAACTGAGGTCACGTAGTGAAATCTGCATTAGCGACACACTGGTGGAATGCACCTACTGGGTCAGGGCGGCTCCTGTGAGATTACTTCAGGTCAGACCATTAACCACCACCTCTGATGTGAATACAAAGACGTAGATACATTTAACGTATACATTTTACGTATTTAACGTAGCCACGCGACTCTGACGAGCAATATGCAAAGGCTACCTCAAAGTGAACTTTAATGCAACCTCATAACCTCATTGGACCATGATGGAATTGCGAGAGTTAATGCCGGTAAAGTCATTATTGCATACAGTGCCAGTCAACAATGCCATTATGAACAATTGATGACGCAATTTTCACATTTCGGTAATTTCAAGTTGCGTTTATCACCGCTAATCCCAGCAGAATAATTAACCGGCTAGACTGACGGTCCGCGGGCCCATGAACTAGAATTATTCACGAGCTGGAGACTCCTGCAATATAGCAGCCGCGTCCCTAGTCTTCCCGAGGACCGAGCGGCCAACTTTCCGTGACACAGGCGGTCGCTACCGCCCCCGGAAGTTGTTCAATTACTGGCTACAGCTCGGATCGCCGGAAAAGTTGATGTGCGGCGGTATATCTGGTCGAATTTGTAGTCCCCAGGCGGGCGGCGGCAGCGGCGTTCCGGGCCGGTGGCTCCCTGGTCTGAACACTAACGTCGACAAATATCTTGGCCACTGGCCAGTAGAGTGCCTGTCGACTCAGAATCGGACCGCGGCCCCAGCTTGTCGAGCAGCCGGGCTTAATTCCTACCTCCGTCGCGCCGCCGGTCGGGGGGACGGCCGTGACAGGGCTGCGAGTCCGACTAATTAGCGTTAGAGGCGGCAGTTCAGAGGACCGCGACTGACCGCCGACAGTCACACATATCACAGAGAGCTCACGAGCTCAGCGCCGCCGGACTCGTCAGCTAGGCCAGCGCCAAAGGCAGACCACGTCATCCCCGAGAGGAAATCGGGCCGACGAATAGTTCGGAACGAACATTGATTTCCATTACAGATTTGGCCCCAGAAATAAAGTTTCACTCGCAGCCACTTAATTTTGCTAATAAGCCTCTTGGCCTCGTCCTTTGCAGTATTCACCGAAGTAAATTGCCTAGACGAAAGCCTTCCTCTTAATTATACATTCAGCGTCGTAGCTATTTCTGCACAGATATTGCCAGCATTATGCAGTTTTAATTTAGTTTCAAACAGAACCATGATAAGATGTCATGAAGAATGAGCTAATGAGTTGGTGAACGAAAGAGGAATGGCTCCAGGAAACCTTATTTTAAAGTCACAAGATCCACGTACCAAGAACTTATTCCAGATTCCACCATAAATTCGAAGGCCAAATGGGTTCAGAGATGTTGCCCTATATCTTCCAGGCCATGCAAAATACTGGCGCAAGCATTGGAAAGAGGTATTGGTGGAGCTTCCACATACTTCGAGTGAACACAAAAAAAAAACAGCGAAAGAATATGGACATACGACTGGCAGAGGGAAATGACAAAAGACACAGACCAGAAGGCCAGTGTCACAGTGTCACGTGTGAGGCCGTGCTGTGTCTTTGGCAGCCCCGAACAGTGTTAGAATCATCTGCCGTGTCCCGTGATAAATTGTCAAATGCCATCGTTTGGAAAGATGCGGTGATCGGTGACCTGTAACCTTTGAATGTCGCGTCGGGATTTTTGACGCCCAGATTGTAGATATCATCGGAGCGGAGCTCAGTAGCTGGATATGTTCGGTACTCACTTGGCGGGATCCTCGTCGGAGCCATGCGGGCAGTCCTGAGCGCCGTCACACATCCAGCTGCGATGAATGCAGGTGATCTGGTCGTCACAGAGTACCTCCCCCGGTGTGCATACGCTGCTGGGCACAGAGTGATCGTCCAGGATGCAGTCCTGTGGGAGAGAGCAGGCAGTGTTAGACAGAGAGCAGGTAGAGCGCGATGCAGCGTCAGGCACCCCGCGGAGAGAGCTGAGAGGAGTTAGTTATACATATACAAACACACCTCTCTCGGCTCCAGCGCCACTCGTTACGTCCTGTCTGGCACCACTCCTCCCTGGCATTCAGACAGGACTGGGGTAATCAGCCTTCTGTAGCCTGGTTAGGTGTGTCGGTGGGGGAGGGGGTCGATGGGGGGGGGGGGGGGGGGGGGGGTAGAGGGGGGCAGGTAGCGGCGGCCACGGCAGACGAGCTCCGGTGAGCCATTACAGCGCCGTGGCGGCAAACACCTCATTAGCCAGCGCCAGGATAACTGTTCCTACCGCCGGGAAAAGGGGAGGTGGTGCGGAGATTATCCCAGGGGAGGAGGAAAAGAGCACACTGAGTGTACCCCAGGGGAGAGACAAGGGGAAGCACGGCCGGCCATAACCATATACGGCTGCTCACGGCCGAGTATATAAAGCAGAGCACTGAAGTTCGGTCCAAGAGTCGCGAACTTCGACGACGCTATCAGCCACAGCCCGACATAATTTCGTCCGCATGGCAGCTGCGGCCGAGTTTAAAACGGTTCGTTGTTTCTAAAAACATCACCCTCAGATGCTTCTCCCAATTTTAGCCACGAGAGACCAACATTTTTCAACCACAAACGGGAAATCCATAGCCAGAGTCCTATTACCCATGCATTGCCTTCTGGGCGAATCTAAAGTAAGCCGAATCCTTTTGCTGGCTGCATCTGTATTCAAGAGGATTCGAACATTTGCTATATGGTTTATCATGATGCCGGCGCACGGCGTAAGCGAACAAATAAATCACCACCCCTGGCAGGCATTGACATCAGTGATGGATATGATACGGGCTCAATTTCCATTTTGGAGTTGGAGCGTGTAATGAAAATCGTTCCAGAGACAAATTTACTCGATGACTATCGCTGGCACCAAGGTCAAAGTCTGAAGTCGATGGTGACGCCGTCGCAGCAATGCATAAACTTAGGAATAGAGGAATTTTTTACATTTGCACAGTTCAAAATTCGTCGTAAAATTGATCAGTCATCACATAAACGGGCCCGTTTGATTGAGGCTAACCAAATAAAATGGTGAACAGCCACACCAGCATCTTAACGAAGGAACTTGTTCACAATCCTTTCATACACCAAACGAATTTGGTCCCAATTACACGACGCTACACACCGAGAAAAACAGGCCTAGTCGTGAAAACGTCAAAGGCCGGAAAAACTAGTGCTGAAATGAGCCCACAAACTTTCTGGGACGTAATTCATTCCAAACTCATTGCAACCAAACTGAAACAGGCCGAACTTTGGGCCGGAGATATTTCACAAACAAGGACGCTCGATTCGCGGAAGGTGCGCCACCGAGCTCCGAGGAGCCATTAGAGATAAACACCGCAGATGGGAGGTCGCGCCGTGACTGGATTTCAGCCGACTCGGCACTTTTGCGCCTCCTGACCTGGATACGCCACCCCTTACACAGCACCGGCCGCAAATACCGGCGAAAAACAACACGAAATACTCGTAGAGCGCACAGCGCTGAAGTCACACGAGATAAAACTACAAACGTAAAAGAGATAAGGGAGAAGTAAGAACACACAAACGCTTGAATCTAATATTGTTTGTGCGAAACATATTACAGCTGCACTATTGCAAGTCTCAATCGATCGCTCATATGACGATAAATCGCATTTACACGTAATGTGGTCAAGGTCATATCTCTCTAAGCCGTATATATAGAGGAGCCTTTTCAATATCTCATCTCTTTGACAGCACGGGTGCTGCTTATGTCCTTTTTCTTGTTCTTTTTCCTTTTTTAGAGATGCACCACGACAACATCGTCGTCTCTCACCTTCTCATCGCTTCCGTCGTGGCAGTCGCGGTCACCGTCGCAGCGCGCGCTCAGGTTGATGCACTCTCCGCTGGCACAGGTGAATTGGGAATCGGGGCTGCAGGTGGTCGGCTGAAACGGAGGAAGAGAGACACGGTCAGAAGCCGAGACGCGCTTCTTCTGCATGAGACGGCATACTGTGGCAACAGACGGTACATCGCTGGGAAAGAAGCCATCAGACGGCGAGACAAATAAGACTGGATCGTTCTGTCTTCTCTGGCTTTCGTGTATCTTTTTAATAGGGCTAATTGTTTCATATTACGGTCATTAAGGTTGGAGCTAAAAGATAGGACCATCGTCCTCTTCCCAGAAACATCATTTTGCCCAGACACGCGCATTTCGGTGCCCGCCCACTATCTCAGTATTCCTCCTCTTCGGGACGGCCGGCGAGCAGAGCTCGGCCGGCAGACAGACCATTTCGCCGCGGCATCTCCGGAGCTGAACCCAATCTGCCTGCACGCCCATATGCAAATAGGCCATTCTCGGATTATTACTTCGGCCAAAGAGCTGGCAATGATGGCGCAGAGATTTTCAATTCGCCGCAATAGGCTGGGAGCGTGCGGGCTCCGGGTCTGGGGCAACATTCAATAACATTACGATGGGAGCTTTGAGCCGGCCGGCACAGGCATTCGGCATTTTACATTTCTCAACATTTCACATTTCATTTTGCAAGACAGATGGTGCCGGCAAATGTGGCTCATAAGGCCAACTGATGAAGGTCTCGTGTTTTTCTCTCTCTTTTGGGCCAACTGAAAACAAGCCAGACTGTCGCTAGACGTGACGAATTTCGTCGGAAACAGAGAGAGTAAATTCGAAGGAGACGCGTCTCCGGAAGGAAACACCCGAGCGACAGCCGTGACAAACTCGACTGAATAAATACGAGCTCCGGTGTCTGAGACATCTGTCCTAGCGTCATCTGCGCGCGGAAATGAGGGAGAGGAGCACCACGGACGACAAATTGGACAGGGTCGACCGTCACACTAGGAATGCAAATATGGGTGATGAATTTAGGGGCATATGAAGAAAAGGGCAACGAGGCGCATACCTACATCGTCGAAAGTCACGTACTAAAAAGTGAAAGAGAAAACACTTTGCTCGTAAGAACCAAAAATGCCTGATAATAATGGAAGCAGATACGGTGACTGGTTCAAAAGTAAAAAAAGTAAATATATGCTAAAAAAAAAATAGCCGACACCATGGAAGCAGATTAATTAGATGGATGATTTAGCCCGTTGGAGACAATGTCATAGCTCCAATCTAACCCTAGCCACACTCACCATGCTCTCACCACTCTCTCTCCCCTCACTACTCTCACCTTGCAGTCCTGCTCGTCGGAGCCGTCCTCACAGTCGTTCTCTCGGTCGCACACCCAGCGCTGGTTGATACAGCGGCCGTCACCGCAGGTAAACTGGTCGGCTGGGCACGTCTGAGCTGTGGACGGAGCGGGCAGGGTCAGAGGGGGCACACCGGGCCTCGAACGGGTGCTAGGGAGGGAGCATAGCACGTCTCATAACGACCAGCATACAGTGGACTATACAGTTATACATACAGTTGAGCTTTATCGTGACCGAGAAGCATATTTGGCCAAATGACTGTGATTAAATTAAAAGAGTAATATAAATATCTGAATCACAACCACCAATGCTATATGAACCTACAAGGCTGCATGTGCATTTAAAAATGGCATATTATAGTCTACATACCGTGATGTATCCGATCACATGCATTTACGGGAGAAAATACCGGGCCTTATGCATTTCATCACAGTGATAACATCAGCCTCAGAGTGCAGAAAAAAACTTAATATCAAACATCCGAGCATAAACAACAGCGCTGGCCATGAGAGGCGAGCGGTCGATCGGTGTCAATGGTTCCGACAGGCGGGCCTGGCCCGGACAGAACCCGACCCTCGAGACCAGCCTGCTGAATACCACGCAGGCAATGCATAGAAATGTTTGGCCACAGCGGCTGCACGGGAGCGCCAGCCGCGCGATGCGATATGCATTGTAAAACCCGATTTATTGTATCATTTTGTTGCGATAAACCGGAATTTCAAAACATTTCAGGTTATTACATCATCTTATGATGCAATAAATTGAAATGTCAGGATTTAACGTGAAAGGTCGGGAAAAAAATTTACAGCGACATCTGAGAACGTTGTAATAAATCGGGTTTATTACCTCACGCGACTTGCACAGATTTTGAACAAAGTGGAAAGACGTCGCTGTTCTGATATGAAGAGCTACCATATTTGAAAATCACGATTTGAATATCCTGTTTATTTGAACATTTGCGCAGGGCATTTCCCTATATGGCCTCTTTCAGCTTAGGCCAAAGTGGCGCACAACCTGTTATGCAATGCAGCATGCATCTGCCATTTTGTATTTATATACACTGTGCCATTTTGCACCCATTTTGAAGTGAAGTTACTTCGATTACTTCGGAGGGTGTGGACGTGGAGTTGGTGTCAGTGTGGAGGTTATGTTGATGTTGCAGGTAAGTTTTAGGGTTTTCATTGTTGAATGTTGATTCAATCGCAATTCAACTTCGGAAAATATTAATAAATTTATGCAATATCCCCATGCAGACAGCCATCCTTTGCAAATTTACCCACCAAACTAAGCAACCAGATGCAATCAAATACCTACTGATTAAATGCTCCATAGAAACCAACTGAATTTAATATTTTAATTCAAACTAAGTAGGTATGCTAGTTAACAATTGAATGACTTTACCTTTGATGGTATTGGGCTGGGTCCAATGTTTTACATGATAATAATATCTGCATGATATGGGTACCTATTGGGTATTGATGTTTCGGGGCTTCGTAGGGGTAGTAGTAGAGCAGGCGTCACACTTCTTTTCGCAACCAAGGAGAGGCGCTGTAGGTACTAGGTTAGGTTGTAGATTTTAGGTGGTTTAGGTGGTAGATTCTAGGTTGTAGGTTGTAGGTAAGGTTAGGTTCAGTTTGGTTTGGTTTGGTTCGATAAGAAAGCAACTTTGGGTAGAGCGCCTTTCCTTGGTTGCAAAAAGAAGTGTGACGCCTGCTTTACGACTACCTTCGTAGATAACCTGCATGGTTAAAAAACTTAAACAATTTTGTTTTTACTGCCTGTAATCATTTTATTATTTACATTAAGTTGTATGGATAGGTTCTGAAATCATGCTTACAAAATGTCATTTGTATTTCTTACCCCATCAAAGAAGATAAATGAAAATCTAGCAATGGCTCGGAATGCTCGGAATTGCCTTTAAGAAATCCACTTAGCTCTTGGACACTGCTGTTATTGCTATTTTGACATGTTTGGCCAATTTCTTAGTTGTGACTTATGCTACTGCACAAATTAATTGCTTACATTTTCTCCTTTACTAAATTAGCACATGGTCACTCCCTATATGCTTATAAATTTGGCATTGGTAGGGCAGACATAGCACGAGCTACCATATGTGATGCTGTAGATTGTAGGTTTTAGGTTGTAGGTTGTGGTTGTAGATTGGGTAATTTCTTCCAGTGATTGAAAGACTTTACTTTCGGCGAATTAAACTTTGTGATTGTTGTGGGCTGTGGCTGGGTAATGCTTGTTTTTGTTACATTACATTTATTTCTAACTCAGTGGACACTTAACTTTTGACTGGCATGCTATCGTTATGGGGTTTACCCATTGATTTCAGTTTCCCTGAAAAGTGAGTACAAAATTATATTTTTTTCTATGATGAGTACTGAGTACAAAAATCTTTGGTGTCTGGAGACACCAATCAGCGGCAACTTTTGCAACACTGGAACATAGGGTACACCAATGGTGGGCAGGTGGGTAAGTGCCCACCCACTTTTCGAGTGGGGGCCAACCATGTGTTTTGGCCCACCCACTTTTTACTCTAGGCCCTCGTCTCGATTTGAGAGGACGTCGTCACCTCCCATAATAAACAAACTTGGTAAAAATAAGTTCCACGAATCCCCACGCACGGACTCCAAGGGGCCGTGATGGATCCAAGGAGGCCCTCTATTCATACTTGACAGTCGAAGCGCCTGAGACTGATGGCCTGAGAGGCCCTAGTGGATCTGAGGAGGCCCCAATATCCACACTGGTCTGGGGAGGCCACTGACACCGGCGGTCTGGGAGGCCCCTTTATCCACACTAGTCGGAGGTCTGAGACTGGTGGTCTGGGAGGCCCCTCCCCTCCATCCACACTAGTCAGAATAGGCCCCTGACACTGGCGGTCTAGCCGAGGCCCCCTACCCTCACTAGTCAGAGGAGGCCCCTCTATCCTCAATAGTCAGAAGAGGCCCCTGAGACTGATGGTCTGGGAGGCCTATCCATCTACACTGTAGTCAGAGGAGGCCTCTGAGACTGATGACCTGAGAGGCCCTTATAATCACACCAGGCAGAAGAGGCCCATGAGACTGATGGACTGAGAGGCCCTTCTATTCATACTGGCCACAGGAGACCCCCCAAAACTTTCTGTCTGGGACTGGGAGGTCCCTCAATCCGGCACCAGTCTGAAGAGTCCCCTGAGACTGATGGCCTGGGAAGCCCTTATATTCACACTAGGCAGAGGAGGCCCCTGAGACTGATGGTATGAGAGGCCCTCATATCCACACCAGTCAGAAGAGGCCCCCGAGGCTGATGGCTGTGAGGCCCTTCTGTTCATATAACTGGCCACTGGAGGCCCCTGAAACCGGTGGTCTGGGAGGGCCCTCTATCCAAACTAGTCAGAAGAGGCCCCTGGGACCGATGGTCTGAGAGGCTCTTATATTCATACTGGCCACAAGAGGCCCCTAAGACTGATAGTCAGAGAGGTTCACTCCTAATGAATCTGAGGGGGCCTTCTATCCACATTTACACTTTTCTAGGGAGGCCCCCGAGACTGATGGTCTGAGAGGCCCTTTTATTTATACTGTCCACAGGAGCCCCCTGAGATTAATGGTCTGAGAGGCTCTTCTATTTATACTAACCAGAAGAGGCCCTAGGATTGATGGTCTAACAGGCCCTTCTATTTATACTAGCCAGAGGAGGCCCATGAGACTGATTTTCTGAGAGGCCCTTCTATTCAAACTAGGCAGATGAGGCCCCTGAGAATGATAGTCCGAAGAGCCAGGTGGCGGCAACTTGCCGTGGCCATATTTCGGCTCGGTAGAGCCCCACAGAGCACATGAGAGCACCTCAAGGGGTCCTAAGTAGACACGCTTATTCCCATAAGGGTGCCACGCCGGCTTCTGAAGGCTCCTTGTAGGCATCTAAGGGCCCTTTCCGGCCTCTAACGGCTCCACCCGCCTGTGATGGCTCCACACCAGTGTTTATGAGCGCCACACAGCGGCGCCTTTGAGGGTCATACTAGTGTCTCTTAGGGCCCTATATCGGTGGCTCTGGGGGCCCCACACCGGCGCCTCTGTGGGCCACCACACCTGTGCATCTCAAGGCTCTATAAGTACATATGAAGGACCCACACCGACACCTCTGAGGGCCCCACACCAGTATCTCGGAGCTCTGAAGGCCCTACACCGGTGACTCTGAGGACTCACCGGCTCCTGAGAGCACCATGTTGAATGTTGATGTCTAACGGCTCCACAAGGCCACTGAAGGCACCACACAAGCCAAGCTCTCACTGAGCTCTAATGTCCATGTACCGGCCTCTGAGGGATTTAAGCCAGCGCATTCATAGCTCCACACCAGCAATTGTAAGGGCTTCACACTGAAGTATCTGAGGGTTCCACACCGGTGTCTCTAAGGGCCACATACCGGCATCTCAGAGGGCCCCATACCGGCGTCTCCGAGGGTCCACATCTGGCGGGCACCCATCATCGACTGAAGGTCCCGACTCCGAGAGCCCCATCTGCGTCTGGGAGTAACATGCCGTCTTAAGAACCACAGCGGCTCCTCTGTCGAAAGATGGGCGTCTGCATGCCAAAGGGGAGCGGTTCTGAGACAGTAGGGCACCTACGTGCAATAGAAGGGCGCCTATGAAGCCCTTAGGTGTGCCTTAATGCGAAAGAGGGGTGCCTCTGAGGCCTACATATATGGGCGTCCACATGCAATAGAGGTCTGCACTGCAATGGATCGATGCCATGAGGGTGCATTCATAAGAAACAGGGGCGCCGGCATGGCAAAGAGAGGCGCCTTCAAGTGTCCATAAAAGAGAGACGCCTATGATAAGCGCACATTGTATGCGACAACGGGGCGACTGTGGGACATATAGGGATGTCTCTGATGACTATACATAGGGCGCTTATATGCCAAAGAGGGCGCCTATAAAGCTAATGGGGCACCTGGGAAACGAGGAAGACATTTGTGTAAGGGTTTTCAGGGGTCATGCACCGTTCGCGGCATATAGATTCTAAAAAAAAAAATCGGAGGGAGAATAAGTTTTAAAAATGGTGCGGACTTCCCGCACTGTTCGCTGAAGCGGTTACGCCCCTGGGTACATCTGCTCGATCTCAGAAGCTAGATTTGGAGGTCATACTTGAAAGCAGCCGGCAGGACGAGGCAAAAGTTGGAGGCCCCTGAAAATAGGAGGCCCCCTGGAAAAGGAGGCCCCTTGACAGGGTGGCCCACCCACTTTTCATGACGTTCCTACGCCCGTGTTCCCATCAAAAGGTTCGGACTAAATTTATTTTTAAAAAATCAAATCAACATGACAAATAGTTGTTGGATTAACTATGCACGATGTACGTCAGACACGTACCCAGGATTTCGCCCACGAGGGGATCACCTGCTCTTGAAGGGGCCCGCGAGTCACCCGGGGGCCCGGGGTCAGCCCAGGCAGGGACGTATCCAGGACCTTTCGATGGGAGGGGGGCACGGTGGGTCCGGTCCCACTGGCAGACAGGCCTCTTTAAAACGGTCTGCCCTGAGAAAATGTTAAAAATTGGCACGTAAAAATACCATTTATGCCCAAGGAGTGTGCCTAATGTGCATGGTATTTTACGAGCAAACGAAGCAAGCGAGCTCCTCAGTCACCGGTGTGAAAGGCCGTCAGATGCGCTGGTGTTGAGTCCTCACAGCCGCCGTTGCGGGCCGCGGGGCCTTAGGGCTTAGAGACACTGGTGGGGCCATCATTGGCATGTGCGTGGCCCTGCACAGTGGCCTGAAAGTGGAAAGTGGCCTTTCATAGTTCATAGACTAAGACTGGCAAGGACACTCAGAGGCTGGTAAGAGGCCATCACTGGTACTGGCCCAGTCACTGGTACGTGGCCCTCAGAGACGCTGGTTTGGGGACTCTCAGAGCCGCCGATGTAGGCCCTTAACCCACGTTCGTGTAGGGGAGGGGTCGAACGGCCCCCTCGGTTTTTCGCGAATAACTCGCGTAAAAAGCGGCCGATCGCGACGAAACTTTCAGTACCCTCGGGTTATTCAATTTTACACCTACCCTAAAAATTTCATGACCCTGACCTAAATGACCTTTGACCTGTGACCTACTTTTCGAGCCCATGTTTGGCCGGAATCGCGGTTCGGCGTATGTCGGCTCGCATTAGCCGCGCGTTTCCAGTCTTTTCGTGGTTTCAGGCGTTCAAACATGTGATATGATGTTGCCCCCATGCATTAGGGTGGGTGTCAAGGTCACCTGAAGGTCTGGTCAGGTCATTGACCTTTGATGACCTCGGTTCACTTTTTCGAGTTTTACATGTTTCTAGGCTAGTTTTTGGAGCTGAATTCGAATTTAGCAACCATATGAACATTAACGAAGTAGTTTTGGTGCCTTCGTAACATGTTACGAAGCTGTCAGAGGCGGTTGACACCTACTGCGAAGACCCGGCAGGACCCCTACTGGTTGACCTGACCTGACCTGACCCGGCCCAGTTAAAATGCATGAGGACATCATCTGTGATCAAAATTAACATGATATTCGTGATCAACACCCCGAAAGCCCCCATATCAGCCACACTGCCACACTACGACGTTCTAACAGGTCCCGATTTTCCCGACTTCTGGGTCTTTGACCTGACCTGGAAGGTCAACCAATGAACTAGGACCTTAATATTGGGTGTCATCGGTTTCCTCTCGTCACGGGCAACACGCTCGTTTTTTTTTCTGCGAAACTCTAGCTCAATCATAGGCGAAACGGCAAGGGGGGGGCAACGGGCCCCCGCCCCCTTACCTATACGTTCGCGGCTGGAAAAACACCAATACGGGCGAGGGTTAATGTTACTACAATACGGCGAGGGTTACGGGCGATGCGCTGATGTGGGTCCCTTGGAGATGGCGTGAGGGGCCTCGCAGGTGCCGATGTGGTGGCTTTTAGAAACACTGGTGTGGGCCGTGGGGCTATCACAGACGGGTGTGGAGCCATTGCAGCTGATCCCTCATTGGCCGTTACTAGGGCCCTCAGAAGCCGGCAAGGTCTCTCAGAAACCGGCGCATTGGTCCTTTATGGAGATAAGTGTGGCTACATAGGAGCCCATCTGACTCATTGAGTGGTCTCCAGGCCTTGACACAATTCTATTCGACCGACCTCCTCGTACAGGAGATTCTTCTCCGTCTGACAGCCCTCGACCGAGAGGGAACATCAATCACTTTTTGCTGGATCCCTAGTCATGTTGGTGTTGCTGGCAATGAGCGGGCGGACGGATGTAAAAGTTTCAATGATACAAGCGGCAATATTTAGTGTATGCACCTCTCACACCTTGACTGCCAATAACACTTGTTTTCAGGTTGGCGTCAGTCTCCACTATCCAATCACAGATGGATACCAAACGAGGTGAGTTACAGTCACTGTCGAAGTATTCCTTGGTTTGCAGAATATTGGAATCCATAATCTAGGGGAAAGTGGTAGAATCTTTGGATGAAAACAGTGTGATAGGCAATATCCAGCATGAGTTAAATAAAGGCTGTTTATGTTTAACCTAGACTTTTTTGAAGCTGCGACAGATACTACAAACACTTTTGGCAAAGAAAGCAGTTTGATGTAGGTAGCATACCTTGACCTCAATAATGCGTTTGATAAAGTACCACACATAAGGATAGTATTGCAATTGAAGCTGCAAGGCATGAAGGGGAATATACTAGACCCGGTTGACAGGACGCCAGCAGCGTATAGTGCTAAATGGGTGAAGGGCAAGGTGGGAAAAATGTTCTGATTGGGGTTCCTCAGAGCTGTATTAGGTCTCATGTTCAAAATTTATGTAAATACAATCGACGAAGGCATAGCTTAGTAGAGTGCTCAAATTTGCAGATGCTATTAACCTGCGCCGTGCTGGTGGTCTGAGTTTTAATGTCATGCTGGGGGCTCAGCGGTCAAGGTGGGCGCATGACCGCCACTGAGGGACCCTCAGAGGTCATTGTAGGACCCTCAAAGACCGGTATGGGAGCTGTGCGAATAGCTGGCGTGTGTTTCTTGAGCCTCGTGATAATCGAATAAGGGCCAGGGCCCATACCCCCATGGGGGCTCATCGGTTAGTTTGGGGGGGGGGCAATAAATGCTATGATGCCCATGATTTGCCTTGGGGGGGGGGGCAGTGGCGCGGGAGCCGGGGGGGGGGCTAGGGGGTGCTGAGCCCCTCCAACTTTTCGGCTGGGAAGGGGGGCTCGTAAGGTATTTGAGCCCCTCCAACTGGAGGGATCGAAATCGGAAATATACCAACATAATTTCATAGATTCATACATAGGCGCGGGAACCGGGGGCAGTGGGGCAGCTAGCCCCCACAACTCTGGGGCCGTGGGGGCGGTGCCCCACAACTTTTCATAAGGTCAGGAACCGTTGGGGCAGCTTGTCCTCCCCAAATTAGGGGTTGTGGGTCACAAAGGAAGAAAGCATTTAAGTGAAAAATCCAATCACATTAAACGCATGACATTATCTTATAGTTAACTCCGTAACGTTGTCAGCATCGTGTGCTTCATTCAACTCAGTGTTGGCTGCCTAATTATTGGCCGGCCGCCTCTCTCTCTCTCTCTTCTCTCTCTCTCTTCTCTCTCTCTTCTCTCTCTCTCTCTCTCTCTCTTCTCTCCTCTCTCTCTCTCTCCCCTCCCTCCCCCTCCCCTCCCCTCCCTCCCCTATGTCCTATTCACCGATCCTCACTGCTCGCTCGGGCCGCGTAGAGTGAGGCTCTGCCGACTCGCTCTGACCGCCCGCCGGTGACGTCACGGCCCCTCCGGCAAGGTCAGGTCAGGCCACCGCTCGCTAGTGCCGGCCGGACTTGTCGGTCCGAAGCCATACTAGCTCCGGAACGCTACGGCAAAGACTGGTTAACCGGAATAGAGCCATATCGACCCAAACTCTTATTCCGACGGCGTTCCGTTTACACCGGCCCAAATCTGGCGTGCCGGAGTCGCTAGGGCAAAACGGACTTGAGCCAAACCAATTGCTGGCTGGGAAACTTCCTTTAGTATTTTATGTTAGCTAATAGCTATCAATATTTGACAGGGCGCATAGCTGGATCATATGGGAAGAGGATGCTGCTTGCTGCTCTCCACTCCCGTGGCAGACATAAAGGCGCGCAGCGTCACTCACGTAAAAATGGACGAGGTAAGACGTGACTATGGTGCCTACATTTGTGTTGTTACCAGTTACTCAGTCCACCCAAATCTACTTGTATCTATGCTAATCAACACATCATAATTCAATCGTTTTTCTGGTTTTTCTTTAGACATTGTTCTTTTTTTGGCTCACTACCTGATCCTACATTTTAAAATCACTCGCCGAATCACTGGTGATGGTTAAAAAATCAAGACAGCATTCATCCTCCTACCGCCATGCTTCCTTATGCGTTGCCATATCTTTTCTTTCCAGAAGTCCTCCCTTCATCTCCTGGGTCAGCCGGCCGCGTGGATGAAACCCCTCCTCACACCACTGAGTATCATGTATACCACAAATATCCTGGACTTGACTTGACTATGACGACTCATGAGCTGCGACCGGCTACCCATGCGATGGACGGAGCTCCGCCGCCCGTCCTGACCCCGGACGCTAGAAGGTGGGATGCTCATCATCTGCGTGAGACTTCTGAGACTGCGACCGGAGCCCCGCAGCCCGTCCCGACCTCTGACGCTGGAAGGTGGGATGCTCTTCATCTGCGTGAGACTTCTGAGACTGCGACCGGAGGCCCGCCGCCCGTCCCGACCCCGGACGCTAGAAGGTTGGATGCTCATCATCTGCGTGAGACTTCTGAGACTGCGGCCAGAGCCCCGCCGCCCGTCCCGACCTCTGACGCTAGAACGTGGGATGCTCATCTGCGTGAGACTTCTGAGACTGTGGCCAGAGCCCCACCGCCCGTCCCGACCTCTGACGCTGGAAGGTGGGATGCTCTTCATCTGCGTGAGACTTCTGAGACTGCGACCGGAGCCCCGCCGCCCGTCCCGACCCGGACGCTAGAAGTGGGATGCTCTTCATCTGCGTGAGACTTCTGAGACTGCGACCGGAGCCCCGCCGCCCGTCCCGACCCCGGACGCTAGAAGATGGGATGCTCTTCATCTGCGTGAGACTTCTGAGACTGCGACCGGAGCCCCGCCGCCCGTCCCGACCCCGGACGCTGGAAGGTGGGATGCTCTTCATCTGCGTGAGACTTCTGAGACTGCGACCGGAGGCCCGCCGCCCGTCCCGACCCGGACGCTGGAAGGGATGCTCTTCATCTGCGTGAGACTTCTGAGACTGCGACCGGAGCCCGCCGCCCGTCCCGACCCCGGACGCTGGAAGTGGATGCTCTTCATCTGCGTGAGACTTCTGAGACTGCGACCGGAGGCCCGCCGCCCGTCCCGACCCCGGACGCTGGAAGGTGGGATGCTCTTCATCTGCGTGAGACTTCTGAGACTGCGACCGGAGCCCGCCGCCCGTCCCGACCCCGGACGCTGGAAGGTGGGATGCTCTTCATCTGCGTGAGACTTCTGAGACTGCGACCGGAGGCCCGCCGCCCGTCCCGACCCCGGACGCTGGAAGGTGGATGCTCATCATCTGCGTGAGACTTCTGAGACTGCGGCCAGAGCCCGCCGCCCGTCCCGACCCTGACGCTAGAAGGTGGGATGCTCATCTGCGTGAGACTTCTGAGACTGCGGCCAGAGCCCCGCCGCCCGTCCCGACCTCTGACGCTGGAAGTGGGATGCTTCATCTGCGTGAGACTTCTGAGACTGCGACCGGAGCCCCGCCGCCCGTCCCGACCCCGGACGCTGGAAGGTGGGATGCTCTTCATCTGCGTGAGACTTCTGAGACTGCGACCGGAGGCCCGCCGCCCGTCCCGACCCCGGACGCTAGAAGGTGGGATGCTTCATCTGCGTGAGACTTCTGAGACTGCGACCGGAGGCCCGCCGCCCGTCCCGACCCCGGACGCTGGAAGGTGGGATGCTCTTCATCTGCGTGAGACTTCTGAGACTGCGACCAGAGCCCCGCCGCCCGTCCCGACCTCTGACGCTGGAAGGTGGGATGCTCTTCATCTGCGTGAGACTTCTGAGACTGGCCGGAGGCCCGCCGCCCGTCCCGACCCCGGACGCTGGAAGGTGGGATGCTTCATCTGCGTGAGACTTCTGAGACTGCGACCGGAGCCCCGCCGCCCGTCCCGACCCGGACGCTGGAAGGTGGGATGCTCTTCATCTGCGTGAGACTTCTGAGACTGCGACCGGAGCCCCGCCGCCCGTCCCGACCGGACGCTAGAAGGTGGGATGCTCTTCATCTGCGTGAGACTTCTGAGACTGCGACCGGAGCCCCGCCGCCCGTCCCGACCCCGGACGCTAGAAGTGGGATGCTCTCATCTGCGTGAGACTTCTGAGACTGCGACCGGAGGCCCGCCGCCCGTCCCGACCCCGGACGCTAAATGGGATGCTTCATCTGCGTGAGACTTCTGAGACTGCGACCGGAGGCCCGCCGCCCGTCCCGACCCCGGACGCTGGAAGGTGGGATGCTCTTCATCTGCGTGAGACTTCTGAGACTGCGACCGGAGGCCCGCCGCCCGTCCCGACCCCGGACGCTAGAAGTGGGATGCTCATCATCTGCGTGAGACTTCTGAGACTGCGACCGGAGGCCCGCCGCCCGTCCCGACCTCTGACGCTGGAAGGTGGGATGCTCTTCATCTGCGTGAGACTTCTGAGACTGCGACCGGAGCCCCGCCGCCCGTCCCGACCCCGGACGCTGGAAGGTGGGATGCTCTTCATCTGCGTGAGACTTCTGAGACTGCGACCGGAGGCCCGCCGCCCGTCCCGACCCCGGACGCTAGAAGGTGGGATGCTCTTCATCTGCGTGAGACTTCTGAGACTGCGACCGGAGCCCCGCCGCCCGTCCCGACCCGGACGCTGGAAGGTGGGATGCTCTCATCTGCGTGAGACTTCTGAGACTGCGGCCAGAGCCCCGCCGCCCGTCCCGACCCGGACGCTGGAAGGTGGGATGCTCTTCATCTGCGTGAGACTTCTGAGACTGCGACCGGAGCCCCGCCGCCCGTCCCGACCCGGACGCTAGAAGGATGCTCTCATCTGCGTGAGACTTCTGAGACTGCGGCCAGGCCCCGCCGCCCGTCCCGACCCTGACGCTGGAAGGTGGGATGCTCTTCATCTGCGTGAGACTTCTGAGACTGCGACCGGAGCCCCGCCGCCCGTCCCGACCCCGGACGCTGGAAGGTGGGATGCTCATCATCTGCGTGAGACTTCTGAGACTGCGCCAGAGCCCGCCGCCCGTCCCGACCCGGACGCTAGAAGGTGGGATGCTTCATCTGCGTGAGACTTCTGAGACTGCGACCGGAGCCCCGCCGCCCGTCCCGACCCCGGACGCTGGAAGGTGGGATGCTCTTCATCTGCGTGAGACTTCTGAGACTGCGACCGGAGGCCCGCCGCCCGTCCCGACCCCGGACGCTAGAAGGTGGGATGCTCTTCATCTGCGTGAGACTTCTGAGACTGCGACCGAGCCCCGCCGCCCGTCCCGACCCCGGACGCTGGAAGGTGGGATGCTCTTCATCTGCGTGAGACTTCTGAGACGGCCAGAGCCCCGCCGCCCGTCCCGACCCGACGCTAAGGTGGGATGCTCTCATCTGCGTGAGACTTCTGAGACTGCGACCGGAGCCCCGCCGCCCGTCCCGACCCGGACGCTGGAAGGTGGGATGCTCTTCATCTGCGTGAGACTTCTGAGACTGCGACCGGAGGCCCGCCGCCCGTCCCGACCCCGGACGCTAGAAGATGGGATGCTCCATCTGCGTGAGACTTCTGAGACTGCGACCGGAGCCCGCCGCCCGTCCCGACCCCGGACGCTGGAAGGTGGGATGCTCATCATCTGCGTGAGACTTCTGAGACTGCGGCCAGAGCCCCGCCGCCCGTCCCGACCTCTGACGCTGGAAGGTGGGATGCTCTTCATCTGCGTGAGACTTCTGAGACTGCGACCGGAGCCCCGCCGCCCGTCCCGACCCCGGACGCTGGAAGGTGGGATGTTCTTCATCTGCGTGAGACTTCTGAGACTGCGACCGGAGGCCCGCCGCCCGTCCCGACCCCGGACGCTAGAAGGTGGGATGCTCTTCATCTGCGTGAGACTTCTGAGACTGCGACCGGAGCCCCGCCGCCCGTCCCGACCCCGGACGCTGGAAGGTGGGATGCTCTTTATCTGCGTGAGACTTCTGAGACTGCGACCGGAGGCCCGCCGCCCGTCCCGACCGCGGACGCTAGAAGGTGGGGTGCTCATCATCTGCGTGAGACTTCTGAGACTGCGGCCAGAGCCCCGCCGCCCGTCCCGACCTCTGAAGCGGGAAGGCGGGCTGATGCCCGTCATCTGCGTGCGACTTCCGAGACTGCGGCTGGAGGCCTGCCGCCCGTCCCGACCCCGGACGCTAGAAGATGGGATGCTCTTCATCTGTGTACAACTACTGGGGCGACGGTTGGAGCCCCGTCTCGTGTTTCCCCACCTACCTCTGAGACGGGAGTTTGTGGGTCAGTAAAAACCTCTTATTCAACAGCACTGCCAACTGAACTGATCGACATGACGCCGTTCTCTGCAAGCGAGTACGACCTTATGTCACCCACCTGCTCTACTTCGAGGGCTTCAGTCCAGGATGCAGGGGACCATGGCACATGGACTTTTCCTGAGCACTTGATGTGCAATCAAACAGAGATCACGGCTCCCGAGAACCACCATTTGGAGGAGAACGAATACGGAGAACAGGGAGCTGAGTCTGATGTCAGCGACGGTGTTGAGGTGGCTCCGCCCCAGCACAGTTCTCAGTCGCGTACATCTCAGTCGGCGAGGAACGGCGCATCGTGCGGCGAAGTGCGGAAAAAAAATGTTTGCATATATTGCAAGCAAAAGAGAAATCTGATATGGCGCCATATCAAGACGGTCCACCGTGACGAGAAGGAAGTCAAGGATACAGGAGTGTGATTCTGAGCAGGAACGAAAAATGAAAATCACCGTGATGATCAACAAAGGCAACATGGAGCACAACAAACTCGTCCTACAAAGGGGTGAAGGTGACATGATCTTGGGAAGGAAGTCGGACCAGGCGTCCGTGGACGACTACGTGCCATGTCCTTACTGCTATCTTTTTGTGGTTAAAACCAACATGATGCAGCACATAAAACATCACTGTGTGGCTCGCAAAACAGAATGCCCAGACATTCCCACGGTGCTGGCAGAGAGCCGGACGCTCCTGAGTGACGGCCAAGAAGAAAATACTGGGTATCACAAGGACATATTGTCTCGTATGCACGACGATGCAGTTACGAAGACCATAAAGAACGATGAACTCCTGAAGAAGTGGGGTGCCAACTTGCACGCGAAACTTGGAAGGTCGGGTTTTGCGCAGATAAGCCAGCGCCTAAGGATGATGGGCGAAGTTGTCCAAGCAGCCGGAAAGAGCATGCAAGAGCTGATCAATGGCGAAGGATTTGATACGGTTGTAAGTGCCACCAAATCCGTCTGTGGGTTTGAGCAGGACAAGCTAAACGCCCACACGGGGCTGCCCACATACAAAACTCCTTCAAAGGCCATGCGGATTGGAGGCGAACTACGACAGCTGGCTGCTCTCAAGAAGGGCATTGCGCTGATCAAGAAAGAAGAAAGCGAAGTGAAAGATGCTGAGGCGTTCTTGTATCACGTGGACCAATTCTGGAATGTGAAGATCAGCAGCGTAGCGCTGAAGAACCGCGAGTCGAACAAGTATGACAAGAAAGACATGCTGCCCTTTACCAGCGATTTGAAGCTTTTCACCGAAAAAATGAAGGAACGAGTGAAAGAAATGACAGAAAAGGGAATACATGGCATGACAGACTATGCAAGGCTGAGCAAAGCGGTTCTCGCCCGTTTGCTAGTATTCAACAAACGCCGTCCTAAGGAGCTTAGCAGCATCCTGCTGCAATCATGGATCAACCGAGAGATGTACAAACAAGAGACGGTAGAAGAAGTGAACAAGTCAATGGGTGAAACAGAAAAGAAGTTGTTCAACGAGCTCGACGTCGTCATGTCCCGCGGCAAGTGCGGGAACAAGGTCCCCACCCTGATACCGAGCGACTGCGCGGCTCCGCTGCAGCTACTGGTAGACAACCGGGAGACGTACATTGACAAGGATAACAAGTATCTGTTCGCAAACCCTCTGGCGAGGACTACAGGACACTACAACGCAGGCGTGGTGCTTAAAGAGCAGTTGTCGGACATGGCACTAAACAGGGCAGATCTCTTCCATGCAACAAAACTACGGAAATATTGTGCTACAACGTCCCAGATTCTAGAGATGGGTGAATTCGATATGGAGGTGCTCACCGGCACATGGGACATGACAAAGACGTGCATCGTGGGTACTACAGACTGTCAGACGCTACTCACGAACTGACGCGTGCCTCCATCCTGATGATGAAGCTGGACGAAGGATGCCTCTCAAAATATAGCGGACGGAGCCTGGAGGAGATGCTCACTGAAGGTAACTAATCGTTTGTACATGTGCTAATCGTAACATCACCATTCGTCTGTCATTTTAGCAGACATTTCATGCAGTTAAAGCATTAATTTGCAATGTAGTGTTAAAGAGGCAATGCAATAACACCATGAAGAGAATCGTACAGAGCGAAGGCAATGTAAGACCGTTAAAGTTCACTGGTACTACTAGGTTATATGCAGACCCATGGTGCTGTACTTCAGATTAAGGACGAGCGCGGATAGCCAAAGCAGTCCGGGTACCACCGTAGCACATATGTTCCGTTCAGCGTTTTTTTTTCAGAAATGCTTGCCCATTATGGCAGGCACTTATTTTGCATCACACATATTCTTAAATCTGACAGAGACGGTTTTTCAGAGGACTTCGACGAGCCAGGCTCTGAAAATGAGGGCGGTCCGGCTGATGATCGCCAAGAGGACGATGAAGGAGGTGAGGCGCATTCACTACATCTATAGTGTGTTCCATGTCAAGCTTGCGGCTGAAGTGCTCTGTTGAAGGCAGTGCGTGATTTCTGTGCATACATCTTACATTCTAAGACTCAAATTATTGAATGGAGTAGCGCGCTCAGCGAATTGCCTGGAACTGCCAAGGGGACTCCGACCGCAAGCTTGATATGGAACAGACTATAGTCCGGCCTGAAGTTTTATAGTGGGAGGGCAATTGCATAGGTGAGTTCATATGCATTTATTGAAGCACTGCGATCGATGCAGGATAATAAGCGTATCGCTCAATAACTGCATTGTCCATGCGAGAATGCCTTTACTCACGTCCGTCTGAGGAGGGAGGGAATCCGACCCATGGGTGATTTTTTTTTTTGCAATAGCAGCTCGATGGCGGCGTGAAGCGCCGCCCGCCACCCAACCTCGTCTACCCTCGGCCTCGTTTGCAATTTTGCTAAATCTGTTACATATGAAATGTCATATGCAAAAAAAGTATTTAAGCAACACTCACTGCGTCTCCTTTGGTGAAATCTTGAGCTTAACGTATTGAGACAAAATATTTTGATAAAGCTCGATAGGGCTTGTTCTAAGTTATCGAATGCTATCTTAATTGTTCTAGCTTTTATGTTTTTTTTTTCGAGACACGTAGCGTTTCGTGCTGAAAAGCGCCATTTTTATTTTTAATGCTGGCTTTTATCATGCAAACCCTCTAAATATTGATGTAGTTAGGGAGCGAGGACTCATGAGCCCCTTTCCCATGAAAATTTGCTGTTTTTAGTTCCATGGGAGCGAAACGTAAGTGGGGTCGTATCAAGCCCCCCCCCCCTCCTCAGTCGTTCTTGTTCGGGGTGGCAAAAAAAAAGCAGTAGACAGGTGCAGGTTTAGGGGACGTCGTGCTAACGAAACGACAAACTCAAAATCTTTAACAAGACATGAAGCGAAAAGATCTTTTTGGCCGGAGGAATCCAGAGCGTCGTAAGCCTCGTCGTAACTGCGACGTGTCGCAAGTTGTGTAGTAAGTCGTTTTTGGAGGGATCAATCGATGAGTAGCGTTACTTAAAGGGACTATCCCACCTTCTAAAATGTTATTAAAACCAGTTAAATTGTGCCCGACTTTATAGATTGGATGACCAGGAACACGGTTCTGGCATTTATTTTTCATTAAACATCTTAGACTTCCCATATTCCAAACACAAACTTTCAAATATGTGACGTCACAGCCCAAAATTACCTCCTTCCCCAGGCCACATTACTGTCATAAAGCAGATTCTTTTTACTTTGTAGGCACCACAACAAAGTTCAGACCAAGTTTTAAGCGATTTTTCAACGAACAAACCCATTTAAATCAGAACGACTAAACGAGGTGACGTCACACTAACGGTCGCTCCATGTTGAAGATAGGGCCTTGTACAAGGCCCATTTTCAAATGAAGGGAACGAATTTCTTCAACACCAGGAGGCCGCGGGGGTTGCAACCTAGATAGATATAGGTTTCTGAACCTCGCCGCAAACTTGGCTATCTCAACTCAAACCCCATGTTAAAGGTGGGATAGTCCCTTTAAGTAGTAAAGCCTGTCGCAAGTTGCCTGATTTGCGACACAACTTACGAATTTGAAATAGCAGTCGTAAGTTGTGTCGTAAGCTAACCTTGCTTTGAGGAAGAGGTCACAGGTCACAGGTCATTCGGGCCATGGTCACGAAATTTACATGGTTAGTGTAAAATTGTTTGAACTTGAGTTAAAATTTGGTTACAATCCGTTGACGCTAACGCGAGTTATAGAGCTTGAACCGACGGGTCATCTGTGAGGCCTCAATCCGTGCCAGCGAGTGTTAAAAATGGTGCATAATATGTTATATTCAAATTCATTGGGGTATTCAGGGATACAAAGCAGCCTTATATCATTCCAGCAACTACTGGCGAGTCCAGAAAGGCGATCTTGGACGTTGCGAGGGGCATCCCCCAAAAGATTCTCCCAATTCCAAAAACGACGTGTCTCAGATGGCCCCCATGACTCCAATTTAGCTCTGTGATGACCCCAGTTGACCTCTGTGATCTGCCGTGTCTCAGATGACCTCCGTGACCTCCCATTGAGCTCTCTCATTACTCCGAGCTGACCTCTGTGACCTGACGTGTCTCAGATGACTTCCGAGTTTTGTGATGACCCCAAGTTGACCTCTGTGACCTGACGAGTCCTATATGACCTCCAATTGAGCTCTCTCATGACTCCGAGCTGACCTCTGTGACCTGACGTGTCCCAATTGAGCTCTGTGATGAGCCCAAGCTGACCTCTGTGACCAGACGTGTCCCAGATGATCTCAAATTGAGCTCTGTGATGACCCCAAGTTGACCTCTCTGACCTGACGTGTCCCAGATGACCTCTATGACCTCTAAGTGACCTCTGATAACCCCAAGCTGACTTCTGTGACCTGACGTGTCCCAGCTGATCTCAAATTGAGGTCTCTGATGACCCCAAGTTGACCTCTGTGACCTGAAGTGTCCCCAGATGGCCTACAATTGAGCCCTGTGGTGACCTCAAGTTGACCTCTGTGACCTGACGTGTCTCATATGACCCCCATGACCTCCAATAGAGCTCTGTGATAACCCCCAAGTTGACCTCTGTGACCTGACGTATCTCAGATGACCCATATGACCTCCAATTGAGCTCTGTGATGACCCCAAGTTGACCTCTGTGACTTGACGTGTCCCAGATGACCTCCGTGACCTCCAATTGAGCTCTTTGATGACCCCAAGCTGACTCTTGTGACCTGACGTGTCCCAGTTGACCTCCAATTGAGCTCTGTGATGACCCAAAGTTAACCTCTGTGACCTGACGTGTCCCCAAGTTGACTTCTGTGACCTGACGTGTCCCAGATGACCTCTGTAACCTCCAATTGTGACCTCCAACTTCAACTCTCTTACCTCTCTGTGACTTCAAACTCTCTGAACTCATTTCTTCTAAAGCATAGCTTCTAGATGCTCTTTAGCCACGAATCTCCTGTGATCGACCCCAAATTTTATGGCAAATTATGTGAGCGTTAGCGATCACAAGTCACCCAGTTGAGACAAAGCTTCAGAATCAGAGAACATGCTTGACCTGGCTGTCTCATAAGCTCTCAAACCAGAAAGGCGAATGTTCCGTTATGCGTGATAGAGTTTTCGACCTTACTGACGTTTACTACGGGATCAGCTGATCGTGTAGCCTTTTAACCCGCGCACCGACGGGGGTCTGCGCCAACTTAGTACGACGGGGGGGGGGACGGGGGGGGGGGGGGCGGATGACCGCCCCCCCCCTGAGATCTCGAGAACGAAGCAAGATAGCGACAAGCGGTAAACGGCATCGGATACGCACGGTCAAGATCTACAATTTTTACTAAGGTCATTTTCAGGTCAGGTCAAAGATGACGTCACAGGGGTCGAAAAAGTCAAAATGGCGGCGCTAAATATGGAGATAGTTTTTCTCGAATAACTTTCGAATTAGTCGAGATAGGAACAAACTAAGGGCCTCATCGTGATCCTCTCGTCAATCCGCATCGAATGATATATGTTGACCTCGAAAGGTCAAGGTCAAAGGTTGACCTCAGGTCACGTGACCTCGAGGTCATCATGTATATCATTCGATGCGTCTTGACGAGCTGAACACAATGAGACCATCCACGCGTCTGTATCTTGTTCCTGTACGGAGTTATTGGCCAAAAACCTTTGGTGACCTTTGATGACGTCACATGACCTCACAGCTGCCCAACAGCAAAACAGACCTCAAGGTAGTGAAGGTTGATCGTATATGAAGTCATGTATGGTATATGGGGCCATTCCGACCCGTTTTAGTGGTAAAAACAGGGAGTTGATTTTTCCCCCATTGACTTATAATGGGGAGGTCGCGAAATTGACCTGACCTTAGGTCACCGATATCAAAATTCCGAGATATACAAATTGTAGCTACTAATGACCTAATAACATCCTGCGACTTTCAAAGGCCTCCGACATCTACTGTAGCTCTGGCACGGTGACAAAGTTGCAAAAAAGTGACTTGAGGTTGGGTCATTCAAAGTGACCTGGTGACCTGACCTTGAAAGGTAGGAGGTTCAAACTTGCACACATGTGTAAAATTGATAAGGGAATAGTCATACCAAATTTCGCGGCGCTACGCGCCACGGTTTTCCCGCTATTCGCGAAAAACCTCAGGGGGGGCGGATATCCGCCCCCCCCCGTCGGTGCGCGGGTTAAATTCTCGAGTAAAGCGGGTATTTAAGCCTCGTCGTAGCTACGTTCTGTCGTATCCTCCGAAACCCCTCTTTCCTCAACATCCCTCCTTTTTCGCTACGACACAACTTGCGACGGGACATGTGTCGTAACTTGCGACGTGTCGTAGATGGACTTGCGACGCCCCGGCCAAATTTATGTTCTCATGCATAACCATGTAATGTTAACAGAATTACATGGTTAAGTGGTTCTATTCCTAATGTTAACTATATTTTTTAATGTCCACAGGCCATGAACAGCGGAAGAAGGACCGCAAAAAAAAGTAAGTGAAAGGTTTGGCGCCTTACATCGCCTGCATCAGCTTTACGTGTTGCATTATTTCATAAACGTATTGAAATTTCCTGCATTAAATACCCTCTTTGAAATTTGTATACCTTTTTATATGCAAAGAAACAATAAATGTTGATGGTTTGCCCCCCCGATTTTTTAGACTCGATAGTAGAGGCACCTATGTATCTTGCGGCAATGGCTAACAAACAAAGAAAACGGCAGACAAGGAAGCATGAAGCACCAAGTCCAACACATTCTGCCGTCCAAAGTCAAAACCCCACATGTCAATTTTGGGTCATTTTTCGTTTTTTACACCATTGTGACCAGCTTGCAAAGCTCTATTTCATGCCATGAGGATTTTTTTTCAAAAACCAAAAAAAGCTTTTTGGGAGAGGAAAAACAAATTTTGGAATTCACACGTCTTTGAAAAGCA